>NW_027205772.1:0-12642 GCF_024711535.1 Dipodomys merriami
AGGAAATGGATTTAGTTTTTCACCATTAAGTATAATGCTGGCTGTAAGTTTGTCATATACAGCCTTTATTGTAGTGAGGAATGTTCCATGGATTCTTAATTTTTTCCAGAACCTTCATCCTAAAGGGGCATTGGATCTTGTCAAATGATTTGTCTCTATCTACTGATATAACCATGTGGTTCTTATCCTTGCTCTTGTTGATGTGATGAATTATACTAATTGATTTGAATATATTGAACCAGCTTTGCATCCCTGAAATGAATTCTGTTTGATAGTGGTGTATGATTTTTTGGATAAATTGTTGAAGTCGATAGGCCAAAAATTTTTTGAGAAGTTTTGCATCAATATTCATCAAAGAAATGGGTCTATAGTTCTCTTTCTTTGATGAGTCCCTGCCTGGTTTTGGGATGAGGGTTATGATTGATTCATAGAATGAGTTTGGTAGTGAAAGTTCTCATAGAAGAGACATTAAAAATGGAAAAAGAAAAACTTAAATTTAAAAAGTGAAAAATTTAAAATTATTTAAATTTAAAGAAATGATTTTGAGAGAAGAAAAGGATAGGATGACAGGAGGGGAGGAATAGAAGGGAGACATAAAAAAACTAAAAAATAAAAGTACTTAAAATTAGTTACTTGAAAATTACATAAGTAAAAAGAGATAATTCTGCTATTAAAGAATTTAAGCCTAAGAGATTGTGAATGGAGTAATAAATATCTGGGTTAAGTGTGTACATAATGGGGGATAAAGTTTAATAATCGAGGAAGGGTATATATCTGGGGATGAGCAGACCAGCAATTATGTCATGCAAAAAATAAAGAGAAAATACATGAAAAAAATCAAAATAAAGGGGGCACTAAATGGTCAGAAGAGATTTAAAAACAAAGCATACATACATATACACCTAAAATAAAATTATGTGATGAAAAATGATTAATAGAAAATAAGTTGAAAAATATAAATTAATAAAAAGTTACAATAAGAGTTCTTTGATTTTTATTCGGGTGGGGGAATGGGAAGGTCCTGAATCTCCAGTGTGTCCATAAAGAGTCTCTTGGTGGAGTCTCTGGTCTGCTTCTGGTGTTTGATTTTCCGTGGCTTGATTGGTTTCTTAAGTCAGTTTCTTTGAGCAGGCAGAAAAATGCTCTGCCTAACCCAGGATTTTATGATCCTCCTCCCACGCTAGTCCAGTGAGAGGTGGAACTGCTTTGAGTATTCCAAAAAAAGGGAGATGGGTCTTTCCTCTAGTTTGGAGATAGTGTGATGAGGCTAGTTTCTAGGTATGGTTGAGGATTCTCAGCAAACAGTAGCTTTTCCCTGAGGGGCTAGTTTCTGAGATACTCACAGAGCCCAGCCTAGAGCCATTCTCAGTGTTAATGTTCATTGAATTTCAATTGATTGTCTAGGCTACTTTCGGAAGGGGGAGCCTCTAGCTCTATTTACCCAGTGAGGAAAGCCACTCCTCCATGGGCAGAGTTCCTCTGCTTGGGATAGGTGACTTTCCCATGGGTGGAGTTGAGCCTGGCTCATCAGGTCAGGTTCCTGTGATCTACTTCCCAAGGCTTCCAAGGCCTTAGTTGGAGCTAGCTTCTCATCTGTGCCTTTGTCAGTATCAAAGGTGGAGATCTCTGGTGGTGGGGGAAGGGTTTCCTTCCCTCCTCTGAACCTAAGAAGGAGTGAGGATATCAGGGCTCTACTCACGCCAGAGTCTTGTTTCCTGGGCCATCTCTGGTCTGCGATCTGCAGGATGAAGATATCTGCTCCTTATCAGTTCTTGCTGGTGTTGAGTAGAATCTGTGTGCTGTCTGGCATCTTTGTCTTTGACTCTGTAGGTATGGCGGCTCCCGCCTGTGCTGCTCAGATCTGTCTCCTTGCCTGAATTTTCCCTCTCTGGCCTAACTCTCTGTACTGTGCTGGCAAACTGGGTGTGATTCTCTAGCCTAGAACTGTTCACTGGAACATTAAACCTGCTGTCTATGAGAGAGATTGTTTAGCCTCCAACTTCTCTTCTGACATCTTCCTCCAAATTCTAGATTATGTCTTTCTATACTCTAACTTAGGATAATGATCTGCTGTCAGTTAATTTCTTCTCTTCCCCATCTTTTGACCTTGCACTTACATAACTTTCAATTAAATAGACATACTTGAGCTTGCATTTCCAAATTCTTCAAAATTATCTGAATTTCTTCATACTTCTGGCAGCCTCCTATATCTTTCTCAAGGGAATATTTTGTCACTACTATCCTGCCTAATTCAATTGAATATATACATTACACTCTCATCCATATTTCTCAACACTTGTACCACCAAAAAAATCCTTCCTTACGTAGAATTCATGATTTAAGTATGTCTGGAGAGGTGGCATCTGTCATTTTTGAATGATCCTAAGAGATACTTACATGCAATCATGTTTTAAACCAATATGCCACTCAGTAGATGAATGAATTGACAAAATGTGGTTTGATAGATAGATAGATAGATAGATAGATAGATAGATAGATAGATAGATAGATAGATAGATAGAGGAATTATATGCTTCCAATTCATAAAGAAATGGAAAGACTTGGAAAAAATCCTTCTAAATAAAATAAACAAGACACAAAGAAACAGTTTCCATGGTTTCCCTCATTTGTAATAACAGGAAATGTCTAGGATAGTTCTAGCAGATGAGTAGAATGCCTCAAAAGCTATATATATATATATATATATATATATATATATATATATATATATATATATATATAGGACAATATAAGATCTTGTTGAGCAAAATGAACACCTAGATATGGAAATGTAGGTTTTACTTTGTGGTTGTTGTTTTTAATGTACTATGTGATTTCTATTTTCTTTTGTGTATTCCCCTTGGTTTATCCCCTGCTCTATTTGATTTCGGTACTTGTTTATTGTATATATCATTATCTTAATTTAGCAAGGGAAGAAGAACAAAAAAGTGGGGAGACAAAGAACAAAGGGAAAACCAATTCAATAGCAATACTCACAAGACAACATGTTGAAAATTTACATTACATCTTGTGAGGGGTATTGGGGTAAAGGAAAAGTGTGAGAAACATGAGGGAGTGGGTAAAATTTAGACATGTTATGTATTCACTACTTTATAATTACTGCAACCCCTAAAAATAAGTTCCCTAAAATATAATTTCACTGTATTGCTATAGTAAATATTATTCCATGTGTATTACCTTTTTTAAAAATGAACACTATTAGGCATCTAATTTGAATTAATGACTCCTTTCTTTATCAGAGGTTCTCCAACGTGAATGTTATCCAACTATACAATATTTTCACAATATACTTGCCATTATTTTGAAAAAAAAACAATAATTTTAGTTTTGTCTCATAGTGAAACAGAAGACAGTTTAATTCTCTGGAATCTCCTAACTTTTGAAACTGAATAATTGTTAAGAGGACAGAATATATGTGTTCTTCAAAATTCCTACAACTACTAACTTTTCATTTTCAAATTCTGAACCTTCCATACCAGAGATATTAAAAATAGTACCTGTTTGCATGTTATTTAATTCTGCAATAGCTGCAGTTTCCAATGGGGTGTTTCATATTGAGAAATCAACAGAAAAAATAGCCACATTCTAGTAGAGGATATAGCTACGAAGCATGTGTAATAATTACTTCCTCAAGAGTAAACATTTATTCATCAGATTGAGCTATTATGTCTATGACCATCAATCCCAAACTTTTATGCCATGAAGTCATCTTAGCTCAACAGTTTCCAACTTGTAAGGTGCACCATAATATTCCTTAATTTACATCATGAATAGCTTACCTCTATTGTGGAAAAATAGTACACTTCTGCTAATGTGATGCCCTTCCTATTGTGGAAAGAACACTACACTAAACATTGCTGCATCATTTCCCCCCAGTGGTATTCTAGAAATCAGAACACTTGCAAATATTATTTATATTTATATTTTTTATCTATCATAGGTATTCATGAGGTTAAGATCAGAAGATGATGGTTAAAAGCCCACACAGGCAGGAAGATTCTTTACATGCTTCTCTCCAATAAACTGATCAGGAAAAGCCAGACACAAGTGGCATTGATGTTGAAATGGTAGGGAATGTACCTTGACCACAAACAGGCTCAGAGAGAGTGGCCAGACCCAGAGTTCAAGTCTGAGGACAAACCAAAAAACAAAATAAAATAAAAACCAACTCTAACCTTAGCATTTTGCTCATTGTATACAGAGGCATGTAATTAAGGAAATTTCCTCCTGAATTACGAATAGATTGAAAAACCAATTCATCACACAATTATTTTCTTCGTATCATGTTACACCAGAGCCTCAAAAATTGCTTTTTCTAAATTTGTTAATTAATATCATCCAATTGTTGGCAACTCTGTCTAGATTATTCACATTATCAGTTTATTCATGAACTGTTGGATTTATCTATTAACTAAATTCTAATTATACCTCCCTTGAAAGAATATTTTAGGCAAATAGAATGCCAGAATCATAGGTGAATTTGTCAATTATACCCTCTACTTAAAAATAATTTTGTAGTATCCTATAGAATATAAAATTACAAAGAAAACCAAAATATTTATTTTAAATCTAAATTCTAACTTAACAAGTTCTACAAAGTCCTACATTAAACGAACTTTGTTATGTCTCCAGGCTTAAATATTTGTAATCCTTCATCATTTCTTTGGAATCCAACAGAATCATGTTTACTTTCTCAAATTTTTTATCGGAAATCAAGAGCCATTTTGCATCTAGTAATGTTCTGTAATGAAGAGAGCATTTAAAACACAACTGAGGAGTATATATGAATTGCATTTCAATAGGAAACTTGACTACTCAAAACATAATGGAAAAATTAGCCCAAACTTCCTACTGTGTATCCCTTTCTTGTTGTTCGGAATGTTTCATAGAGCCAAAATTATACTATTTGGTCCAGAGAAGGTATCGCTATGTATATGCACTCTCTAATCTCCTGTCTTAGCCTGTGTGCTAGACTACCAGGCTTGTATCACATTGCCTTGCCATAGTTTGTTGGTTTATTTAATCTAGATACAGACTAGCAATTCTGAACTTCTCCGATGATCTTATCCATTAGACTGACTGCTCAGACTGTTTATGTACTATTTTCAAAGACATTCTAACATTTGACTCAGGATATGAACATTTTGAGATGCACCTGCAGGGGTCTGTGATTCATTCTTCCATGGATCCGATACCTTTAATAATGATTACTTGACTTTTGTATTATCTCTGGTCTCTACCTATGTAACACTGTCAAACATCTTTGAAGAAATTTCACTTGAGGACTTCCAATAATAAAAATTATCACTTGATCTAGTCTTACTCAGGATATATTTTCTATTATTTTCTAACTTTTCTCCACATTCTGAGAGTTGTTTCATTTGTGCAGGTGTTTGCTCATATAAGTGCCTCTATGTGTATGTGTATGTTTGCACGGTGCATGCAAAAGCCTAAGCAACCTTATTCAGAAATCTTGCTCATGACTAATATTCCATCACTTGATCTCACGCCTATATCCTAGTTACTCAGGAGGCTGAGATCTGAGGATTGCAGTTCAATTCCAGCACGAATAGGAAATAAATATTCTGAGGCACTTATTTCCAATTAACCACCAGATAACTGGAAGTGTCACTGCAGCTCAAGAAGTAGAGTGCTAGCCTTGAGCTGAAAAACGGAGAGACATTGCCCAGGCCCAGAGTTCAAGCACTGCCACGATCATCAGAAAGAAAGAAAGAAAGAAAGAAAGAAAGAAAGAAAGAAAGAAAGAAAGAAAGAAAGAAAGAAAGAAAGAAAGAAAGAAAGAAAGAAAGAAAAAGAAAAAGAAATGAGTTTTTGGTCACCAGTTTATTACTAGTATAATTCGCGCTATCTCAACATAGACTTTTTTTTCCAGTTAAATCCATGCTCTTATATCTAACTTGCTTGGGAACCAGAATTACTCTTCCAGTCTGTTTTACAAATTTGCATGATTAGCAACCATGATTTAGAGATAGAAGATGAAAGAGTGGCCTTTTCCTTCATGTTCCACTTAGTATTAATGCTTTCTCTATGTCACTTCCATAGATCTACATAGTGACTGGCTTTATTGGTTCAATGTTGTCTTATTTGCAGAGTCTTCTATAGTAAATTGAACAATTATACTTAAGCACAGAACTTTTCTTTCTCCTATTATTCCTATTTTTCTTCTCCTGTTAACTTATCTACACTTGGGAAATAATGCACAACACACACATTCACAAAAAATAAACTTTTCTGAGAATCTTCTTCCCAGTTAAATTTAATTTACAGAACACTTTTGAAATTTGAAGTTAATGTACTCTGGATAATGGTTTCTTTCATGTTTTTATTGTGAAAATAGTGTACAGAGGGGTTAGCGTTACATAAGTAAGGTAATGAGTACATTTCTATTAAGCTTTGTTACATCCTCTTGTTTTTCCTGTGGTATCCCTTCCCTCTTCATCTACACAATTCCCCCTCCACTCCCCAAATTGTAAAGTTCATTTTCTACATAGTGTCTTGTTCATCTGATTGTTCCTATAAGTCATCCTGTATCTTTCTTTCAGCATTTTATTTCCCTTCCCCTCCCCACATTAGAAAAATGTATATACAAGATGCAGGGCACTTACCTCAAATCCAATGAAAACAAGTGTTATACCATGGGAGACATAAAAGAGAAACCAAAAAAAAATAACATAGGACATTTTAGATACATTAAAAACAATAGCAAAAAGAAAAAAAAACAAATTGTGTCCCTATCTTGGGGTTCATTTCACTTAACATCTTCTTTTATGGCCATATATACATAGATAGTGTTTTTATAAGCCATTTAAATTTTATATGTTGTATTTACTAAGTTGTCTCTGAAACTCGTGTTACCTCATGTCCAAAGATGTCTTTGTGCTATTTCAATGAAGCCAGAAAACATTTAGTTTACCTCGAGCAATGCCATAGATTGTTCCTGGAAGTAAGTGGCAGGAACTGTCACTGTAAGTGGAAACTGATCCCAAGAGAGGAATTGAACATAGAGAAATGACAAAGTGCAAGTTAATTTGTGTGTTCCTTTTTACTGTACAAGAAAAGAATCTAAGGATTGGAGGAAATTCTGCGCCTGACTTTTTCATGTGTGTTCTTTACTCATATACAACTTGTCTCTAAACTTCTAGTTGAGAATATTACAAAAGGAATCAACGTGCCATTTGAATACCAGCATAAACACAAGCCATTTGAATACCAGCATAAAACACAAGGAAATAACATTGTTTTTAAAAGATAATGAGTACAAATCTTATCAAGCATTGTAGCCTCCTACTTTGTTTACCCTTCCCATCTGTTCCCAGCCTCCCCCGCCCCCCCCAACCAAAGTTGTCAAGTTCGTTTTCGACATGACAACTTGTACTTTTCATTGTTGCAAGGGGTCCACCTGTATCCTTATTTAAACGACTTGTTTTCCCTTCCCCTCCACAAATTATACCGACATCAAATAATTGTAACCCCTCTGCACAGTATTTTCACAATAAAAATATTTTAAAAAATAAGTAAGGAAAAAAACAAAAAAAGTGTTCTACTGTAAAGTGCTCTACTACAGGGAGGTTTTAATGTGCCTTATGCATGGATATTTCACTACTGAGATGTTTCTCTTGTTGAATGAGTCAGTTATCAATTCCTTTAGTCTTGTCCTGAGTTCTCCATCACAATAAGGATTACAAAAAAGCAGCATTCAGTGAGTATGATCAGCAAAAGAGCCTCTTCTCAAACCAGTGCTTTAAGGATGGTCCCAAAGTAATATGTGAGTTTTTTTCCTTGTTTGTTTGTTTGTTTGTTTAGTTTGTGCTGATTCTGGCGCTTGAACTCACAGGCTGGACTATGTCCCTGAACAATTGTCTTTCCTGTCCAACTTCCCCGAAAGCTAGTAATCTACTGCCTGAGCCAAAACTTCACTTCTGGCTTTTTTGGTGTTTAATTACAGATAAGAGTATAACAGACTCTCCTGCCTGGGTGGCTTTGAAATGAGAAAGTAAGAAAGCCAAGTGACATCAACTGTATTAAGATTTCTGTTTTGAACCAAGAAATACTAAATGAAGTTTATTATAAAGTTAATATTGGACAATTTTTAAAGGAAGAGAATATGCCCATCAAAGATGCCATAACTTAAATAACTCCACAAAAGTAGGTGCACTGAATCATTTTGGAATTATTTTTCTGCTTGGGAACATAACTCTTGACTTCATAGTTCCTTTTGGGGAAACTTAAAATAATATTTGCATTTTTTTGGCCAGGGGGCTTGAAATCTGATCCTGAGTACTGTCCCTCAGCTCTTCAGCTGCAGGTGAGCACTCTACCACTTTAGGTACAGCACTACTTCCAGGTTTCTGGTGGTTATTGGAAGATAAGAGTCTCATGTACTTTCCTGATCAGGCTTGCTTTGGACTGCAATCCTCTGGTCTCAACCTCCTTGAGTAGCTAGGATTGTAGGCGTTAGCCACCAGCACCTGGCTCATATTTGTATTTATGTGCACTTCATGACACTATGTAGACAAAAAAATGGAAATTTGAATCAAATGCTGACATTGTAGCTGTTCAGAAAAATTGAGGTAGCAATAAATATGTCCTCCTTTTCCATGTTGTTACATTAATGAATCATGAGAAATGGGACCCTTACATTAGTACCCTCTGCCATCTGTTTAGGTGTGTTTAGTATCAGGAAATGCTCATAGAGAAATATAGAAAGACTGAGATCTTTAGAAAGCAAAGGAGATCAGGTATGAAAGAACAGCATAGAAGGAGATACAACTTATCACTCAGAGATTAAGAACTAGCCAACGAGATTTAGCATGCTAAAGGCAATGAGGAATAAGCCTACTTGATAACTAGTTCTTCAATAACCAAAAATGGTTCCCTAGAACAGTTGCTGGTATAACTTAGTAATTATTATCATTTATTCCTTCCATCTGGAGTTATTCCTTCTCTTCTGTCACAATTGTTAATTAGCCCCTGCTTTTTTGGTGCCATGACTGTCCAAAAAGATTTCTAAATCTCACTTAGACTACCCTTCTCTTTGTGATTAGCAGTGACCACACAAAATCCTGGAATCTTTGAATTTCCAGAATTAATTTTTACCTGATATCTAAGCACACTCCTGGCATTAATAGCCATGACTTATTAACAAAACTTTTTTTTTCAACACAGTATTCTAATATAGATAAACTACATGAATTAAGGACTATTGTCATGTATCAGCATGGAAGGAGCAATTATATTTTCCAAATATGGGTTCTTTATTTTGCATTTATTAACTAAATGTATTTTTTTCCAGTCCTGGAACTTGAAGTGAGGGCCAGGGGTCTGTTACTGAGGAGTTTTTGTTTTGTTTTGGATTTTTTTGCTCAAGGGTAGCACTCTACCCCTTGAGGCACAGCACCATTTACAGTTTGTCTTTTTCTATTTATTTGGTACTAAAGAATTGATCCCAGGTATTCATGCATGCTAGGCAATAACTGTACAATGAAGTCACATTTTCAGAGACCTAAATGACTTTCTTAAGATGGCATTAATATTTCATTCCATTACTATGTATTATAATTTCGGCCAAGTGGTAGAGAAGAAGTGGAAACAATACTAAGTCCAGTAAGGCTGACATTCCCATTACATCACTAAGGAAATACACTCTTAAAACCTGCAGGACTGATAGGGCTGTTACATGTGACATTATTATGTAAAACACTCTTAACAGTCATCTCCGACATCCATAATTTTCTGCTTCCACTTTCATGGTCAAGCTCCAAATATCTAAGCCTTTTTATCCATTGGATGTGTTTCCTATGAAGGAAGAAGGAGGATGTGGAAGGTGATGGTTGAAAAATATGTATAATGGTTCCCTGACCACATTTTTTTGCATTTTTAAAAAGTGCTACTGATGAGCTCCCATTTACATCTAATTGACTATGCTATTTGCACAAGATTCAGATAAATGAAGTCATTTATTCTGGTGGATAGTCACATATATTAACAAAATCCATTTCTGGGAAAAATGATACTAAGTAACAAATTATAAAGTATTGTCTTTAAAATGGTTTCTTCTAGCAGAACAAAATGTAGTATTGAAATGATTACTCCAGCTTTCTATGAGATGTTATGGTGTCTCAGTATCAAAATGTTCTCTAATTCCTGTAACATCCGAGCATTAAAGACATGATTTGAAGATCTCAGTAGTTTTAGAAACAAAGGTACATAATAACTTCCTTCTTGCAGAGACATGTGATAGCAAGTATGATTGACTATATTATAGTTCTCATTTTTTTCCCTCTTCATCACAAGTGTTGCATATTTTGGCATACTACCCTATGTCATGAACCAGCTCCCTGTAGTTCAGATTTAACTCTACTCTGCAATGTCAAGATGGGTCATGTGAGCTACTTCAGTTTACAAAAGTGAACCAGAGATGGCGACAGGCTATTTCTAGGGGATTTCTGTCCCATTCTCTGTGTCTAACAGCTGACTTGTTTTCCCTTCAATATAAAAATAGCATATTTCCAGAGGTAATCTTCCTTCAGCTTATATACTGGAGGAATATACCATGTGAAATTGAGTCAAAAGTCAAATACAGCCACATACATATAAGACAGCAGGAATTAAGCTATTATTAGAATATGATACATGTTGTTAGATTCTTACCATCCTTGTATACTTTTATGAGACTTGAGTATGGCACACCAGAATTTAACAAATACTAAACAAGAAATAAGCAAATAGATAACATTTCCTGTTTGATGCGACTACGCTTTTTTTTTCATAAAGAAGCATTCTCCTATGATCACTTTTGTAGTTAGCGTTTTGTATAAATGGGTTTAATCACTCTAGAGCACTGTATTTAATATCCACAATCATTACCCAGACATCGTGATTAAGATGAGGAAAAACAAAATGTTAGATTTCTCATCATTTTTTCATTATTTAGAGAATACTTTATTCGTTTCTGTAATCAAACCCACGTAGATAAGACCTTGCATATTTAATAGAGTGCATTTACCACTGTACAAATGGAAAAAAATTAAGTTTAATATTTTTAGACCAATATGGCTATTAATTTCTGTACAAGACCAACTCAACACGGTAAAATGGGATACTGTTTCCAACTTTGACAGCACAGCTAAAGTTTCCAAAAATTCAAATCACATATATATATATATATATATATATATATATATATATATATATAGAGAGAGAGAGAGAGAGAGAGAGAGAGAGAGAGAGAGAGAGAGAGAGAGAGAGAGAGAGAGAGAGAGAGAGAGAGAGAGAGAGAGAGAGAGAGAGAGAGAGAGAGAGAGAGAGAGAGAGAGAGAGATAATAGCAGTATGTTATGCATCAATAGCAGCAATAGCTATTCCAGGTTCTGCAGTCATGGGAACAAAACTAGACACCCAGCACATCCATTAATAAAAAGAAAAAAGATAAAAAACAAAACCCCATAAAAATGCGAAGTTCTGTTACTGTTGTGGTACCTGGCACCATTTTTTTTAACTTCTGAATCATAATCTGGAAAGAAAACATTTTTTAAATTTTATTTGTGAACATACTGTAGAGAGGGGTTACAATTACATGGGCAGGATAATGCATGCATTTCTTACCAAGCATTGTAGCCTCCACCTTTGTTTACCCTTCACATCCCTTCCAACCCTCTCCCCTCCCCCCCACCCATTCCTCCCCCCATCCTCCCCCCCCCCGCAGAACATACGTACAACTTGTACTTCTCATTGTTGCAACAGGTCCACCTGTATCCTTAAATGACTTGTTTTCCCCCATCTCCTCCACAAGTTATACTGACATCAAATATGTGAAAGCAGGGGTTATACTGTGGGGAAGGGACATAAAAAGCAACAAAGAAATAATCTAATAAATGAGTTAGAAACACATGCATGAAAGAAAAAACATTAAAATACATATCTAAGGGTTCATTTTCCTAACATCACATTATCTGAACTTTTCTGCTTGACTCATACATATACTGGATATTGCAAATAAGGGAAACCATGGGACCTATGTTTCTTTGGGCCTGGCTTACTTCACTTAATATATTTTTTCCAAGTTGTTCCATTTCCTAACAAATGGGGCAATGTCATTCTTTCTGATGGAGGCATAGAATTCCTTTGTGTATATATACCACATTTTCTTGATCCATTCATCTACTGAGGGGCATCTGGGTTGGTTCCATATCTTAGCTTTGGTAAATAATGCTGCAATATACATAGTTGTGCTGGTAGCTTTAGTGTGGTCTTGTTTGTAAACATTTGGGTAAATGCCCAAAAGTGGGATTGCTGGGTCATAGGGGAGCTCTATGTGAAGTCTTTCGAGGAACCTCCATACTGCTTTCCAAAGTGGTTGAACAAGTTTACAATCCCACCAACAATGAAGTAAGGTTCCCTTCTGTCCACATCCCCCCCAGCATCTGTTGTTGTTAGAGTTCTTGATTTTTGCCATTCTAACTGGAGTGAGGTGGTATCTCAATGTTGTTTTGATTTGCATTTCTTTTATGGCTAGGGAGGTTGAGCATTTCTTCATGTGTCTATTGGCCATCCTTTTTCTTCTTCAGAGAAGTTTCTCTTTAAGTAATGAGCCCACTTATTT
>NW_027205773.1:0-12638 GCF_024711535.1 Dipodomys merriami
GTTCTGGCCCAAGATTGAAAGATTACTTCTGGGGATGGCCTTGTTGTTGGAAGAGTTTCAGTGGTACACAAGCATCCCATGGTAAAAAACTCAGACAGCCTTCAGAGGATTATAACCCGTGAAGCTCTGTGCAGTTTTCTGAGATTATTAAACAAGATAATGTCAGACGTGGAAACAAAATCTGTTCTTGGCTTTGTTCAGTCACAATCATTTCCTGTTAGGGCATTCATTCCCTTCCCAGAGCCCTGCTAGTGACAGCAGACTCCCTACCTCCCTAAAGTTCAGGTTTTTATTCAAGGAGATGAAAACTGTTGAAGAAGAGCTCGGGAACAACCCAGAACCATACAGAAGGTGAGATTTCACTGCCATGTACATGTCTATGGGAAAAAACAAAGCTCACTTTGTTGTAGCCAGTGAGGAAACCAATCCCTGAACAGTATCAGGTGAAAGAGAGAACTTGGAGGAAGTTCAGAGTAGGTGACTTTTGGTGGCTTTCTTCTGGCTGGCTGTCCTTTCCATGGAGGTCCTGGATACATTTCACACCTCCCACCTTCTCTGGTCCTCATTGTTTAATGTATTAGTTACATTTTTGCTAAGATAGGAAAAGTTGGCATAATTTGAAGCTAAAACAACCCAGGTAGTGGCTTAAAGGTGAGGGAATAAGATAATACATGGAAAGTCACATTTCTACCAGATGGAAACGAATAGGAGAAGGTTGGCCTTCAGGAAGACCATAAACAAGGACACCAGTGCCGTGTTTTGTTTTTTAAAAAAATTAATTTCAAGTAGAAAATATAAGGAATTATACTACTGACATCTTCAAATTATTATCAGTAATACCCAACCCAGTAGCTTATGAAAAAACAATTAGAAGAAATTACTATTCAAATATATCAGGTTTGATAAAGATTAAACTCTAGATAAAACAAGAAGACATTTTTCTTATTAGGCAGGACAAAAAAAAAAAAAACACCACCAAAACCCAACAACAACCACAGGACAGATTTATCTTCAGCAGAGTGACCTGCCAAAATCTCAGCTCTGAGGCCCATCTGATAAAGGTCAGCGGCTGGACAATGGACCAATTACAACAAGCAGCACCTGCCTTACCCAAACAGCTTCATTCTTCCCTGGCCAAATGGCCCTGTCTTCTCAGAATTTACAAACCAGTAAAGTCTATTTCCCTCTACCATGTGTAATCCCATATTTTCTCCTTGTTTGTTTCAGATAGCAACCTATGTTCCTTCTACCAAAACTCTCCCTCTTCTAAACTAGGAAGGAGACAGGCACCAACTCCTGAGAATGGTTTTGAAGACTCCATGAAGAGTGTTGAGATAATCAGTTCATGATTACCATGGATTTGGATTTTAGAAGGTAATAAGTATTTTTCCAAATTACTACCTCCAGTTATGCAGTGGGTAGAGAAAACAGACCAAAGGAAAGTCCCCTAAACTTGTCTTCTTCAAAATATTTTTGTGGTATTGTCATTGTTATGAATTAGACAAAGCAAGGATAACACTCAATTCATGGACATCCTAAATTCCTTCTGTATGTTTGTAGGAGAGTTGCTTAGAATTGGTAGAATTAATGCCTTTCCTCACTCACAGCTGCCTGGAACAGAATAGAATGGCTCTCATGCCACGGGGTTGCTCTAATTTTCCTGGCTTCCAGCCTCCTCCATTAAACAAGAAAATGAGGTAGAAAGGATCAGAGAAATTGCAGGGGAACAGGGAACTGGACCCAGACCTTGGCTTCATCCAGTCCTCTGATTTTTTAAGTGGTTTGTTTTGCAGAAGTGTCTGTCGTGACCTATAAATCATTGTTAATTTCATCGTTAAACTGGCCTCAGAGACATTTTGTTTTAAAGAGACAATACAGTTGGAGAACTATGGTCTCTGGACTCAGGAGCGCAGAACTCCAGTGTCGGGCTCCAGTCAGCAAAGGTCTCTTGATGGCCGCTGCAGCAGCAGAAGTTGATTGCGTTGTTCATGGCCTTTCCTCTTGCACATGTTTGCTCTTGGATGCATTCTCTCCTTTCTAAACCTGCTCCCTGCACCCTAAACTTAGTGGGAACAAATGTTGATTGTTTATATGAAGTGCAGGACTGACTCCAGTTTGACAAAGTTAGAACTAGAGCCCCCCTCTTTTTGCTGATGGATTAAGTAACCGGAGTTGAAGGATGAAGGGCAGAGTGGGATCCGCTCTCTACTCTATGTAACTTCAACTTCTGGGTCTACTTTTTTTTTTTTTTTAAATCTCTAAACACATCTTTCCTTCTTTTTTCCATGCCAAGATTTAAGAGGTCTCAAATACCTAAAAAAATAGATTTCTAAATCATCTCCAGACCACGAACACATCATGTTTGATCACATTTCCCAAAGTGCCGTGGCATATTAAGAACTGATTTCATTTTTTATTTCTAGCTCCTTTAGGGATATGAGACATTATCTCAAAATTATTACTCCAGAGACAAAGGCAAGAATTTTGTGCCATTCTATTTCTCAAATCATTTTAGGTATTTTATTTCATTTCATTTTACCTTAATCTCTTGGACAGTGATTTCCTTCTGTATTTTCTTGTATCACTTAAAAAATTACATTTTACTTGGCCAGGGTCTAAAGAATTGCATTGTAAAACTAAGAGATTATTGAAAAAGAATTCCATTAGCACAAGTAGAGTGATCAGAAAAAATTGGCTAATTTTTACTCTTTCTTTGGCCTCTTAATAGAAAATCGTTGAAATGAGTCTGCCAGGAGTAACTGACATTCTAAAATTGACTTAAAGCTGTAGCAGGGAAGAAAAGCTATATTGAAAAAAAATTTTAATCTTCAATTTGAAAGATATTAAAAGAAATCCCACTAAGTCCTATGCCCTAGGGAACCAAAGACTTGGCCTTCCTTTTCAGCCATTAGATATAAGAAAAAGTTTCAGGGATGGGGTGGAGGGAGGGGCATGGGTTGTGTTAGTCATTTTCATAAGAAGCCCTTGAAGAATGTTTTCTCTTCAATGATTCTAGCTACTTCTGTGGGGTACGTTCTCATTCTGCAGGAAGTGCCACCCATGGAAATCAGCTTCTGGGTAGATGAAAACACCAAAGGCTTCCACAGCTCTCTGGCTGCCTACCTCCTTCATTGGTCTCCACCATCTTTGCTGGACCTAGTGTAGTCCTTCGTTAGCTATCATTTTCAGAGTTCTGCATGTCTTCTGAGTGCTGGAACTCCTGGTGTTTGTTCATCTGTTTCTTCAGTTGGGCACTTCTAATGGAGAAACAGACCTCTGCCTGGCTGCTGGTTCTTGTTCACCCCTGCAGAGGCCTCCTCCTTGTTTTCCTCCTCCTCCTCCTCCTCCTCTTCCTCCTCTTCTTCCTCCTTTTCCAACAAGAGCTTTCAAAATGAATGGGTTCATCCACGGGTGCCTATGACAGAACCTAAGTTGAGCTAAGTTGAGGTGCAATACACACTCAGTTCAGGGAGTGCTTACAGACTCACAGGTGTGGGTGGAGGCTGTCATAGAAACTGGAAAGAGCTAGAAGGAGAGAGGAAGGGCAAGAGAAGACGAGAGGTGACATAGAAGGGAAGGTGGAGTGCCACAGAAAACTAGAGTTTGAACCGAAGAATTAGAAAGTACCAAGACAGCTGAGTCTTCCGTCTCGCTCACCTCCCGTGAGTCAGGTCATCGACTGAAAAGACCGACAGAAACAAAAACTCAGAGATTTGCTGTCACTCATTTCCACAGATCTCTCAGGTTTGATGAGTTACAGCTACAGAAAGGCTGCCCGTTCCTGCAGGAGATACATGTCATATCCCAGAACGACCGGCCATCTCACCCAGCTTACTCCTAGTTTCCTTTCCCGTGAGACCTGCGGCTCAGGGAGGCGGGACTGTGTGGTGCCTTGTGTTCCTCGGCTCACAGAACCATCGATCATATCCATATCAAAGAAATTGCGGAGCTCTGAGAAGTCACTTCATTCCTCATTTGGTCCAGTTGATAGCGACCAGCCCCTCTGGCACTGGGCTTTTAAGACTTTTGTGCTTGGATCTCACCCTATTCCCCTTCTGAAAAAAAAAACCCACAGAAAACAAAACCCTATGAGCCCAGCAAGGTCAGTGGAGATGGTAGGTAGCCATAGAGCTGTGGGGGCTTTTGTTCTGTTGCCAGAAACAATTGAGCTCAAGGAGATAAGGATGTTGGCTACAAAGACGTTGGAGGCCTTGTAAGCCAAGCTGTGATGGCCAGGGAGAGGCGAAGAGCGGGCTTTGAGCAGAGGCTGGGAGAATAGAACTGTCAATCATCATTAACAGAGATAGCGAGGTGGCAAGAAGCCCTGCCTGTGGAAAGAAGGAGTTATCCAGAAATCTGTCCAACTCATGATGATTTGCTGATGAGCTATGGCACATTCATTGCAGAAGGATTTCAGAGCCTGCTCCCCCAGAATAGCGAGGAAGAATGATCCAGAAAGGAGAGTGCAGTGAGTTCCAGGTATATGCATATTGTGCTGTACGTATTTTCGCTCTGTTGGCAAATATTATTAGGTGTGTCAGTGGGCACAGTGCTAAGCCTCATGCGATCTGATTGACTGGGGTAGAAAGATAGTTGGTCATGAACTCTGGCCACCATTTGGAAGTGGTGTCTGAGCGTGGCATGGCTGCTTGGCAGGATCGGGGCATTTAGAGGCTGAGGTGGCGTTCTAGTTGGAGAGAATCAGGGAAGCAAGCACTTGGCGTTTCTGTGCGATGGGTGCAGTTGAGGGACAGCAGGGCTGAGTAGCCCCCTGGTGGCACATCGGGTGGACGCAGGGGCTGTGACCAGGCTGAGGTCACTTGAGCCAACTGGGCAGGGTAATGGCCAGAATTAGGCTTCAGAGGAAAGGGGAACAGCAGGGCAGCTGGATCTCCCCAGGGCACTGAGGTCTGGGGTGAGCTTGCTGGTTTCCTAAAATGGGGTGGTGTTAGGGATAGGCATTAACCATGGCCTCATGTAGAACGACAGGAAGGGCCAGTCCCACAGGGGTTGAAATCCTCAGTGATACGTAGAGATGCTGAGAAGGCAAGAGAAATGACAGCCTAGACAACCTTGCCAGGAAACCTGAAGAGCCTAAAAACCTGGCCCCCCACAGACCACGCTTCTTGCTCTTGTCTCTTTTTCTGACATCGGGCTGACTGAAATGATCACAACGGTAGACATTTCTGAGCCACTTACCAACCACCAGCTCGGTGTGATGATTAAGTCTTCACTAGCATTTCCTGCTCATTTGATGAGCCCAATAACTATCCCCGCCCCAAACTCGGGCTGACTCTTCATTCCTTTTGTTAGCTGAGAAAGTTGGAGTGCTGAGTGCCAGGAACCAATCACACGCAGGACTTCAGTGAGTGCTGTCTGAATCCTTGGCTCCACAGTGTGCGTTTTGCAAACTCCAGCTGGGCCAAGTTGTCAAGGCAGCTCCACTCCACGAGGGAGCCAGGTTTCAAGCACTGTGACTTCCAGTGTGAGTGATGCTAGAAAGGTGTGCAGGGCTCCAATACAACGAGTTCATCCCCAACCCAGGACTTCAGGGTATGGAGAATAAAGATCTTCTCATCATCACCTTTCCTTTAGATCTGTTAACTGGGACTCAGCAGTGAACTCATTAGAAGCCAGCTCTTCAATCAACTTTCCTGTCCTCTGGGAGAATTGATCTACTCAGCTTTCTCAGGTCAACTTGAGTAATTAGCATCTATTTATTTTTCTAGGAAGGATTACCAGGCAGGTTCCCCCCCCCCCCCCCGCCTTGATCTAGGTTTACAGGAATAATTCTCTTTCATTCTACTGCTGCTCATTCTAGCTTTGCACATTTTAATTCTCTGTCCATCTTTCTTTATGTCAGGTAGGTAGGTTTATTTTCTTAGTCTTCTCAAAGAGCTCTCTGACTTATTCTATAATTTTGTCTTTCCTCTAGCTTCACATTCTAATATCTAGATTTCTCTCTTTTCCTTTCTTTTTGGATTTCTTAAGCTGAGTATGATGTATATAGTTTTATAAATATTTTAATACCTTGTAAAACACATTTCTATATTTGAAAGAATATTTTAGTCAGTTTTATGGCCCTTAGATTTTGGACCTGAAGTATTTGTTTAATTGTTTCATCATTGTTGGAAGATCACCTTTGATTTGCTTGGGTCAATAGATTTATTAGTTATAAATAACATTTTCAAATGAAGATTTTCTAATTGCATTCAGATTTTATTGGGTTATTACTAGATTTTGTGGCCTATAAATCTCTACTTTTTGATTTTTTATAGTATTTGTGACCAAATTTGTACCTAAGTTTTCTAAATAATTGGTAGATAAAATTTAAAACCATTATGTAAAGGTACAAGCGTATCTCAATTACTAGCAAATGTAACTAATTGAATGTAATATTGATTTGCTCCTAAAAGAAATGTATTGACATCTCTCACTATAATTACATTGAATCAAGTCCTTCAAATGGCTTTTGCTTTATTAAATTAGGTGCTAGGGTGCTTGGACCTTTCAGTTTATTGACTATATTATTTCATTTCTAAGAATGTATATTTTATATTACATACTATCTCTTTTTATGTTGTTTGCTTAAAATTTCCATAACTAAAAAAATACCATGGAAATGATGTGACTCTGCTTATTATTGGCATAATACAGCTTGTTGATTGGCATGGTGTCTCACTTTTTGCCCTGTTGGGTCTTAAACTGCGATCCTCCTGATCTATTCCTCTAGCCTGGCTGAGATGACAGGTATGAACCCTGGCATCAACAAGGTGCGACTGTCTCAAAGTAGCTTACGCAACTCTGCTATCACGTAGCATTGGACCTTTGGATTTATGTTTCTAAGACTGTGAATCACAATTGTGAGTCTATCAAGATCATTTACAAAAAATTCCTTATGACTGTTGTCATTTTTTGGGGGGGGAGAGGATCTACCTATGAATCACAAATGTGATTAATTTGGATTTTAATCATAGTGAAGTGATTTGTCTTTATTGGACTATATTGTAGTTCCAGCCCACCTAAGACGGATCCATCTGCTCCCTTATCTTCTCCAGAACATGGTGTGCATCCAGATTATGAGGATCTTTAGTAAGACTGCTCTGGATGTCTATTGAAGAAAACCATGCTTGATAAAGAAGGAAGATGTAGAGATACACTTTCACTCCGTTTGTTTTTCAGCCAGACCATTGGGACACTGGTGATTTATGAGAAGAAATCTTTTCCCATTCCTAAACCACTTTGTGACCACTCACATGGAGTGTTAAGGTAGAAAAAGCTTTAACTTCAGGAGAGAGGGAAGGCTGCCCCTGTCATGCTGAATACTCACATACCAAGGTGCCTTACCTGCTGCGCAGTCGCATGATGACAGATATTTACAGGAATGTCTGGTTTACAGACTTCTGTTAATCACATGGCTAGACTCAGCAAATACTGATGGAGCGCCCACGGTGTACCGGAGGCAGCCAGGGCTTGCCACGGAGAGCAGCACCGGCCATGTCTGTAATGATGGGCCAGTTTGTCGCAGGTGGGAATGGCTAGACTCTTAGCCCAGTGCCTTAAGAGGGAAGAATTTCTTCAAAGAAGTTCTTGAGCCGCTTCACCAAAAGTGTTTGGGGGACTGCAGATAAATCATTTCTTCCTCCTCCACTTACTTCCTCGCCTCCCCTTCTACTTTTATAGGAAGCTTGAAATGGAAGGAAAGAATCCGTGTGGATAAATGGCCCCCTTTTGGAATAGCTGCATTATATAGCATGGATTAGGCTGTTTTGTTTTTTTTTCAGAAATTTTCATGATACAACCACTCTTCTGAACTTACCTTAGAAACACACAAACACAAAACAAAACCCAAAGCGCTTACCCAAAAGTAGCTTATTTACCCAGATGTAACTTGGGCATTAAACATTAAGAATAGTGTAGGACTCATAAATCGAGTCAGGCTATGGTGAAAAAAAAAATGAACAAAATTTGAGTGCAGGCCAGAATTCCAGGTGGGGTACATAAAGACATTTGCAGGATTTCTCACTTGCAGATTCTGCTGTGGGTCAGGCGGGGGCAGCAGAGAGCTGACCGTGTGGCCTACTGAAGGGAAGGCTAAGGGCACGTCATGTCCTTCAAGTCCAAGGCCCAGTGGAAGTGTTAGCAGAAGAGTCAAGGTTTGGACTCTGCCTCTGAGAAGAAAGCAGCAAAGTACAAGACCTGTAAACCACACTCAGATCCTGGTGGGGGAAAACAGACAAGAGAAGAAACAGAATGGAGGGTGGGTGAGTAAATAGGGAAAGCTGGCTTGCCAGCCTCCATCGTTTCTTCCAGGGACTTCCCAACACAGTAGGCTAGGTTCTGCTGTCCTCCTGGGTCTTCCCAGGTCAGTGGCTCTGAATGAATGGAGACTCCAGTGCCCCCTGGTTACCTGCTCTGTCTATTGCTGAGGTCTCGGCTGACTGCTTCACCAACTTCGGCTGCAGTGGGTTGGGAGCACGTGGGATGGCATGTCCACCATCAAGTTGTGGAGGTGCATTTTGGGGGCTGGCTTATCCCTTCCTATTACTGCAAGGCCTAGAGCCTACTACAGCCCTCTGTCCATCTTCTGGAAGATTCTTCACAATCACCAAGGAGATACAGTTCGGAGCTGCTACTTGCTTCATGGTCTACAACACTTGAAACTTCATGCTCTCCGCATGTGGTCTTGTCATAATTATCCTCAAATGGTGCTAATTAGCGGAGCCACCACACGGGCAGCCTTCCCTCCCGAAATTGGCATCTTCCTCCACTGCACTGAGCACCTCTCAGGGGAAGGCACTCTGGGGAGCACCCCCTCCCCATCTACCCAACTACTCATGAAGCTGGCTCCTCAGAGAAACTGCCATCTGATAAAGAGCACCCCCCTAAGTCCCAGCAGATGGCAGCTTATCTCAGAGCGTAGTTACCCCCCAAATCCCAACAGAAGCGAAAAGGCTTTTGGATAGTCCCCTCCAGCTAATTATAACAGAGTCCGAATGGTATAAGGCAATTTGGAAATCATGACAGAGAAAAGAAAGACAAAGGAAGAGAGTTCTTGGAAAAGAAGGAACACTGGAGTTAGGCTTTAGGAGCCACGTATTAGGGGCATTCACTTTCTTGAGAAAAGAGGTGGGACGTTTCTGGTTCCCCCATGAAGGCAGGCACCATTGGACGTCACTGAACTTTGCTGACGAGAAGACTTAACCCTTTCTTACCTTCCTATCAATTCCTATATAATGAATGGGAACCGAAGTGCCGGGTAAACGTCGTGGACAGATCAATGGTCCCGAGTGGAGATGGCTCCTTGGACGGATGCCCACAGGGAGAGTGTTTCGTGGACGAAGTTCAGAGTATGCTGTGTCTTCCCTGTAGACAGTAGTCGGCAGGATTCATGCCACATTGTCTTGTCACATTGTTTGCAAATCTTTGGAGAGATGGCACAGCGCTTCTTCTCTATTGTTTGAAATTCCCTTTCAAAAGCTCCGTGTAGAGCTGCAGGCCCTGCTGGTTTTGTTCTTTTCCATTTGGCAAAGGTTGATTCTGTTTCTTTTTCTGTTGGCCTGTGCTTTGTAGCGGCTGGAACTGAGCACAACTTTCCTTTGTTTACCTCTTGTCACATTGTCAGGAGCAGAGAGTCGCACTGCACAACTTCGGCAGGAACGATTGCAGAGAGGTGGGGGACCTAGATATCTGGAATGATGTATTCCTTCAGCTTTATTTTCTCCAATGCTGGAACTGGGGCTCAGGAGTTATTGTTGTTGTTTTTTTCTCCACCAATACAAATTCACACATTCCTTTTCTTTTTTTCTCTTTTTGTTCTGGTACTGGGGCTTGAACTCGGCACTTCATGCTCATACTTGGCTTTTTCACTTAAGGCTTAAGCCACACCTCCCCTTCTGCCTTTTTACTGGTTCATTGGAGGTAAGAGTCTCATGGACTTTCCTGTTCTGGCTAGTTTGGAAGCAGGATCCTCAGATCTCAGCTTTCTGAGTAGCTAGGATTATAGGCATGAGCTATCTGTGCCAGGCCCCCACATTCTTGTGACTACTCCTAATGAAATATGTAAAAATGTTATGCAAATGTAAAAGAAAGAAGCATGAAGTGTATATTAATGGCAGCAGGCAGGCCTGGTTAGAGGAGATACACCTAGGGCTGAGTCGGACCTAAAAATGAGCCCATCCCCCTGATTTTCACCTCTCCTTGTGCATTACAATCACGTGGAGGTTTGAAATCAACACCGTGATCCTAATATCTCAGCTTCCTGGCTAGCTAGAGTTACAGGCATGAGCCACCAGTGCCAAACTTAACATCATGTTGAAATGGGAATTTTACAAGGTGGGAAAAAAAAATCCAAGATTTCTCCAGGCACCTGGCTGAGGTTGTGTGTTGAAGAGGGCGGACATCTTTGTTTTATATCCCATATGCATGGCCTTGAGCCTCAGAGCCAGAGAAATACATTTCTGTAGAGGAAGGCATTCCATCGGTGACATTTTTGTTATGGACAGCACCTGGGGGTTGCGGTGTTCTGATTGGTCTGTACTCATTGGTTACGGGGCCTTCAGCCCAATCCTCCGGCAGTTTTGCGAGAGCAGCTAGTCTCCAGGAGCTTTCCATTATCCTCCGAGCAAAACCCTTCTATTGCACTTTGAACAGCCTAGAACACTAGTCAGAGTTCCGCCTCCAGCCCCTTCTCAGATGCCAAGCTCCTCTCTGATTCCCAGCTGTGTTTGGGCCGCTCTGGTCACTCTGGTCACATGCTCTGGTCTTGGCACTCACTCCTACACCGAGCTGTTTTATGCCTCCTTTCCTTCAATGTCGTCTTCTTCACTCAGGCTGTCTGATCACCGACTTTCAGGTTCCAGCTTGCCTTGACGCTCCATTTCCTGCAAGTCTTTATCTCAGTGCTGTCGTTTGACCCCTCCCCTTTCTTTCACTTATTGCTACTTTAGTTACAGGTATTGACAGATCTCATATGGTGGGTGACTGACTTAAAAAGCAGAACTCTGCCACAGAACCGGAAGGTGGAATTCTGAGACCAAGGTAGTGGCAACCTGCTCACATTAGGGGTTTGGATTTCAGCATATGAATTTTGGGGGACACAGGCTTTCAGCCCGTAACAGTTACTGTTTCCTCTGTGCCCTCACTCCACTAGCATGTAAGCCTCGGGAGGCCAAGGATTTCCCACACCTAGCGCAGTGCCTGGAGCCTTATAAGTATACCAGAAATCATTTTTGGTTGAAATGATGAGCTGTGCTGTGCCTCTCTACCATCCCTCCTCGGGACTGAGCTTTCTTTGCTGTCTGGTAGCCCACTGGTCTCTCCGGAGTGGACTTCCCACCTGTGAGGAACGCTGAAGACTCCCACAGTCTCTTGTGTGGCCTGCCCACCTTCCCTGTCCATGGCCCACCGTCCCGGGATGGTTGCTGTCCCTTCCCTGTCTGCAATCAGCTCTTTGTGATCTTAGTTGGGACTCTCACCCGCAGGGCTCAGCTCCATCTCCGTGGTTCTTCTCCTGGCTGAGACCTCACCTGAGCTCTTACTTTGCTCTTAAACCTAAACTCCTGTGCTTCTCACCAACCGCTCAGCTCTCAGAACTGAGGTACACTAATCAACCAATCCTGCCTGAGTACCCCTTTGAATGCTGCCTCTTCCTCCCCCTCCTCCTCCCCCTCCTCTTCTTCATCTTTAAGTAGTTGTGTAAAGGAGTTGCCATTAAACAAAGCAGTCTATGAACATAATATAACTTGATCACACATTCAGCTGGTCCTGGGGCATAGAAATAAGAATACAATATAAGTAGCACTTTGCTGTGGTACTTCAGGGTAACTCTGGAATGGCTGCGCGGACCATGGCCAAAGCTTCCTGGGCTCCTGCTTGGGGTCAGGAAAGTGTTTGAGGGGCGAGGATTCTTTGCTTTCTCAGTGGTATGCCCTTGCCCAGTGCTTGCCTGTTGATCTTGCCAAGATAGAAGCTTCTGGAAGCATGTGTGACTGTGGAAAACATTGGCTGTTCCTGCACTATTTCACAATTTCTCCAGAAAAAGAGAAAGAGGAGGGGGAGAGAGAGAGAGAGAGAGAGAGAGAAAGAGAGAGAGAGAGAGAGAGAGAGAGAGAGAGAGAGAGAGAGAGAGAGAGAGAGAGAGAGAGAGAGAGAGAGAGAGGAAGAAGAACAAGAAGAACAAGAAGAACAAGAAGAACAAGAAGAAGAAGAAGAACAAGAACAAGAACAAGAACAAGAAGAACAAGAAGAAGCAGCAGCAGCAGCAGCAGCAGCCCTTCACCCCCTTATCCCCAGTGTCACAGAGCCCAGCGTTGCCCTGCTGGTTGAAACGAATGCTCGTTCTTTGCGGGAATAAATAGCAATGCACCTATTCTTTGGGACAGGTGGCTTCCTCCACTCTGATGTTCCCAGAAGGTGGCAGCTTTGTTACTTTGGTGGCAGCCTTGGAAGTGGAGCCAAGTCTTCTTCACTCCTCCTTGGAGTGCAGATTCTGCCCAAACACCTTTAAACGCGTCTCCTCTTCCACACCTGGTGGGAGTTGTGGCCACTCAAGATGCTGAGGACATTTGAGGGTGGCAACCTGTCGTTAGGTGAAGAAGCAGCCCCAGAAGGCAAGGGAAGAGGAAAGCTCACAGTTT
>NW_027205774.1:0-12628 GCF_024711535.1 Dipodomys merriami
ACCTTAAATCTCACCCTAACACTAACCCTCATCCTTACACACTCACCATAACACTAAACCTCATCCTAATCCTAACCCTAAACCGAAGCCTCACCCTCACCCTCACCGTAACCCTATCCCTAACCCTAACACTAACAATAAACCTAACCCTAACCCTAACCCTCACCCTAAACATAACCCTCACCCTAAACCTAACCCTCACCCTAACACTTTCACCCTAACACTAACCGTAACCCTAACACTAACCCTCACACTAACCCTAACCATCACCCTAACCCTAAACTTCACCCTAACACTAACCCTAAACCTCAACCTCACCTTAGCCCTCAGCCTAACCCTAACCCTCATCCTCACCCTAAACCTCACACTAACCCTAACACTTATCCTCAATCTAACCCTCACTCTCACTCTAACCCTAACCCTAAACCTCACCCTAACCCTAACTCTCACCCTTACCATAACCTTCACCCTCAGCCGAACCTCAACTTTACCCTTACCATCACACCCACCCTGACCCTCACCCTAACCCTAACCCTCACCCTAACCCTAACTCTACCCCTAAACCTCACCCTCAACCTAACCCTAACTCTAACCCTAACTCTAACACTAAACCTCACCCTAACCCTAACCCTAACCCTTATCCTCAACCAAAGGCTCAGCCTAAACCTAAGCCTAAGCCTAAAATGTACCCTAAACCACACCCTCACACTAGCCCTCACCCTAACCCTAATCCTAACCATAACCCTCATCCTAACCCTCACCCTAACCCTAAAACTAACCATCACCTTAATTCTAATCCTCAACCCCACCCTCACACTCAGCCTAACCCTAAGCCTGAGCCTAAGCCTAAACCTCACCCTAACCCTCACCCTCACCCTCACCCTAACCCTAATCCTAACCCTAACTCTAACACTAACCCTAAACCTCAACCTAACACTCACCCTAACCTTAAACCTAAAACTAACCCTAACCCTAACCCTCGACCTAACCCTCCAACTGACCCTAAACCTAACCCTAAACCTCACCTCACCATAACCCTAACCCTAACCCTAAACCTAAAGCTCACCCTAACCCTAAACCTAACCCTAACCCTCACCCTAACCCTAAAACTACCCCTCAGCCTAACGCTAACCCTCAACATCAACTCAACCCTGTTGCTAACACAAATGCTCACTCTCAACCTAAGTCTCAGCCTAACCCATACCTTCACCATAACCCTATCCCTTACCCTCTCTCTAACCCGCACCCTACACCTCCCCTCACCCTAACCCTCACCCTAACTCTCACCCTAACCTAACCCTAACCCTCACCCTAACCCTCACCCTAACCCTAAACGTAACCCTAACCCTCACCCTCACCGTAACTGTCATCGTAACCCTTACCCTCACCCTATCCCTAAACCTAACAATAAACCTCACCCTAACCCTAACACTCACCCGAACCCTCACTCTCACCTTCACCCTCACCCTAAACATCACCTTAACCCTAACCCTCAACCTAACCTTAACCCTCACCCTCACATTAACCCTAACCCTAACACTCAACCCTAACCCTAAACTTAACGCTAAACCTAACCCTCACCATCATCCTAGCGCTCAACCTAACCATAACTCTAACCCTAACCCTAACCCTAAAGCTCACCTTCACCCTCAACCTCACCCTCAGCCTAATCCTAACCCTAACCCTAATACTAACCCTAAACCTCACACTAACCCTACATCTACCCCTAAGGCCAAACCTAATCTTCACCCTCACCCTCACATTAACCCTTACCCGCACCCTCACCTTTACCTCACATTAAATCCAACCCTCACGGTCAACCTAAGGCTAACCCTAACACTCACCCTTACCCTAAACTTAACCCTAACCCTCACCATAACCCTCAAAATAAACCTAATGCAAAACCAAAACCTCACCCTCACCCTAAACCTAAAGCTACCCGTAACAATCACCCTCACCCTAAACCTCACCCTAAACCTTACCCTCACCCTAACTCTAATCCTAACCCTCACACTAACCTTAACCCTCAACCTAACCCTAAACCTCACCCTCACCCTAAGCCTCACCCTATACATAACCCTAACCCTAATGCTCACCCTAACCCTAACCTTCATCCTAACCCTAACCCTCACCCTAATCTTCACTCTAACCCTAACCCTAACCCTTACATAACCGAAGCCCTCACACCCACCCTCATCCTCACCCTAACCCTCAACCTCATCCTCGCCCTCACCATAAACCTAACCCTCACACTAATCATAACATTAACCCTAACCCTCACCGTAACCCTTACCCTAGCCCTAACCCGAACTTTAACCCTCACCATCACTCTCACCCTAACCCTTACCCTCATCCTCACCCTCACCCTAACCCTCACACTAACCCTAAACCTCACGCTAACCCTAACACTAAACAAAACCCTCATCCTAACCCTCAAACTAAGCCTAAACCTAACCCTAACCCTCACCCTCACCATCACCCTAAACATAACACTAACCCTCAGCCTCACCCTAATCCTTAACCTCACCCTAACCCTAACACTTACCCTTACCTAACCGTCACCCTAATCCTACCATTCACCCTAAACCTAACCCTACCACTTACACTAACACTCATCCTAACCCTAACCCTAACCCTAACCCTCACCCTAACACTAACCCTACCCCTACCCTAACCCTGAAAAACACCCTAACCCTCATCCAAACCCTAATGCAAACCCGAACCCTAAACCTCACCCTAACCCTAACCCTAAACCTCACACTAACCCTAACCATCACTCTAACCTTAAACTTCATCCTATCCCTGACAATCACCCTAATCCTCACCCTAACCCTAATCTTAACCCTTAGCTAACTGAAACTCTCAAACTCACCCTAACCCTCAACCTCACATTAGACTTCACCATAAACCTTACCATAAACCTAACAATAACACTCACCGTCACCCTAAACCTAACACTAAGCCTTAACCTTACCCTAACCCTAATCCTAACTCTAATCCTCACACTAACCCTAACCCTCAACCTAACCCTAACCCTCAACCTGACATTAAACCTCACCCTAATCCTTACCCTCACCCTAACCCTAACCCTAAATCTAACCCTCAAACTAACCCTAACTCTAACACTTACCCACAACCTAACCCTAACCCTAAACTTAACCCTAACCCTAACCCTAACCCTAAACCTAACCCTAACACTAACCCTAACCCTCACACTAACACTCAGTCTAACCCTAACCCTAAACCTCCCCATCACCCTAACCCTCACACTAACCCTAACCCTCACCTTAAACCTAAACCTAACCCTCACCTTCACCCTCAAGCTCACCCTCAGCCTAACCCTAAAGCTAACACTAATCCTAACCCTAACCCTCACCCGCACCCTCACCCTCACCCTAACCCTAATCCTAACCCTCAACCTCACCCTCAGCCTCACCCTAACCCTCACCTTCACCCTCACCCTAACCCTAAACCTATCCCTATCGCTCACCCTAATCCTAATGCTAACCCTAACACTCACCCTCACCCTAACCCTCACACTAACCCTTACCCTCACCCTAACCCTAACCTCACCCTCATTCTAACCCTCACTCTAACACTTACCAAAAACCTAACGCTCACGCTAACCCTCACCCTAACACTAACACTAACACCAACCCTAAACCTCACCCTCACCCTCACCCTCAGCCTAAACTAAACCTATCCCTCACCCTCATCCTAAACCTAACGCTCACCCTAACCCTCACCCTCACCCCTACCCTCTCACCAACCCTAACCCTCATCCTAAACCTAACCCTAACCCTCACATGAAACCTAACCCTCACCCTAACCCAAACCCTCAAACTAACCCTATCCCTAACCCTAATCCTCACTTCACCCTAATCATCACCCTAACCGTTACAGTCACCCTCACCGTAACAATCACACTAACAATAACCCTCACCCTAACCCCAACCCTAACACTCACCCTCACCCTCACCCTCAGCCTAACAAAAACCCTAACCCTAAACCTCATCCTCACCCTAACCCTAACCCTCACCCTCACCTTAGACCTCACCCTAACACTAACCCTAACCTTAACCATCATCCTCACCCTAACCCTCACACTAATCCTAACACTAACCAAAACCCGCAACCTAACCCTCACCCTCACCCTAACCCTAACCTTCACACTATCCCTCACCCTAACCCTAACCCTAACACTCACTCTTACTCTAACCCTCACTCTAAACTTTACCCTCACCCTAGTCCTAACCGTAGCACTCACCGTAACCCTCACCCTAACACTAATGCTAACCCTAACCCTCACCCTCACCATAAGCCTCACCCTAACACTTACCCTAACCTTAACCCTAACCCTAATCCTGACCCTAAACTTCAAAAACCTATCCCTCAGCCTACCCCTACCCTAACATTCACCCTAACCCTAACCCTAACCCTCACCCTAACCCTCACCGTAAACTTTTCCCTAACCCTAAACCTAAACCTAACCCTAAACCTCAAAATATCCCTAACCCTAACCCTAACCGTCACCCTCACCCTAAGCCTAACCCTCATCCTAACTCTCACCCTCACTCTAATCCTCACCCTAATCCAAATCTAACCCTCACCCTAACCCTAACCCTAACATTAACCCTAACCCTCACACTAAACCTCAACCTAACCCTAACCCTATCCTTAACCCTAACCTTCACCCTAAACGTCAACCTAACCCTAACCCTATCCCTAACCCTAACCTTCACCCTAAACCTCAAACTTACCCTAACCCTCAACCTCACTCTAACCCTCACCCTAATCCTTACCCTCACGTTAACCCTAACATTAAACCTAACCCTAAACATCACACTAAACCTATCCCTCACCTTAACCCTAACCCTAGCATTCACCATAACACTAAAACTAACCCTCACCCTAACCCTCACTGTAAAGTTTACCCTATCCCTAACCCCAATTATCACCCTAACCCTAACCCTAACCCTCACAATCACACTCACCCTAGGCCTCACTCTAACCCTCAATCTAAACCTAACAATCACCATATCCCTACTCTAACACTAACCCTCACCCTCACCCTAACCCACACCCTAACCCTAACCATAACACTAAACAAAACCCTCACCCTAACCTCACCCTAACCCTAACCATAACCCTAATTCTCACCATCACACTAAACCTCATTTTAACCCTAACACTAACCCTCACCCGAATTCTTATGCTCACCCTAACCCTCACGCTATCTCTCATCCTAACCCTCACCGTAATCCTTATCCTAAACCTAACCCTAACCCTAACCCTCACCCTAACCCTCACCCAAACCGTAACACTTACCCTAACACTAACCCTCACCCTCACCCTAAACCTCACCCTAGACCTAACCCGAACACTAACCAAAATCCTGACATTAACCCTCACACTAACTCTAACCTTCACCCTACCCCTACCCCTAAACCTAACCCTAACACTCATCCTCACCCTAACCCTCATCAGAACACTTACCCTCACCCTAACCCTCACCCTAAATCTAACCCTAACCCTACCCTATCACTCACCCTAACCCTAACCCTAACCCTCACCCTCACTCTAACCCTCACTCTAAACCTTACCCTCACCCTAGCCCTAACGCTAAGGCTCACCATAACCCTCACCCTTAACTTAAGCCTAAACCTAACCCTAAACGTCACCCTAACCCTCCCCATAACCCTAACCCTAACCCTAATCCTCACCCTCAACCTAAACCTAACCCTAATCCTTAATCTCACCCTAACCATAATCCTAACCCACACAGTAATCCTAACTCTCACCCTAACCTTATCCCTCCCTGTAACCCTCACCTAACACTAACCCTAAAACAAAACCTCACCCTTACCCTATCCCTACCCATCATGCTCAACCTAACCTTCAACCTCAACATCACCCTCACCCTAACCCTAACCATCACCTAAACCCTAACCCTCACGTGAACCCTCACCCTCACCCTCAGCCTCACCCTCACCCTAAACATCACACTAACCTTAACCCTCACCCTAACCCTATACCTAACACTCAGCCTAAACCTAAAGGTCACCCTAACACAAAAACTCATCCGAAACCTCAAACTAACCCTAACGCTAACCATTACACTAACCCTAACCCTTAACCTCAGCCTCACCCTCACCCTAACACTAACCCTCACCCTCACCATCACCCTAAACCTAACACTAACGCTCACCCTCACCCTAATCCTTAACCTCACCCTAACCCTAACCCTTACCCTTACCCTAACCGTCACCCTAATCCTAACATTCAACCTAACCCTAACCCCGCCCCTTACCCTAACCCTCATCCTAACCCTAACCCTAACCCTAACCCTCACCCTAACACTAACCCTAACCCTAACCTTAACCCTAATATTAACCCTATCCGTCAACCTAATCCTAACCCTAACCCTAACCATAACCCTCACCCTAAAGCTCACCCATACACTAACTCTCAACCTCAACCTAACCCTCAACTTAACCCTTACCCTCAACCTCACCCTAACTCTCACACTAACCCTAACACTCACCCTAAACCTAAAGCTAAACCTAACTCTGACCCTAACCCTAATGCTCACCCTAATCCTCACCCTCACCCTAAAACTCACCCTAACATTTACCCTCACCTTATCTCAAATGCTAAACCTAACCCTACCCCTTACACGAAACCTACATCTCACTCTAACACTAAACTTAACATTCTCCCTACCCTAACACTAACCCTCACACTAACCCTCAGCTTAACCCTTACCCTAACCCTAAACCTATCCCTAACCCTAAACATCACCTTAACCCTAACGCTAACCCTAACCCTCAACCTCACCCTAGCCCTCACCATAACCCTCAACCTAACCCCAACCCTCAACCTAAACCTAACACTTACCCTAACCCAAACCCTCACCCTCAACCTAACCCTCACCCTAAACCTAACCATACCACTAAACAAAACCCTCAGCCTAAATCTCACCCTAGCCCTAACCCTAATCCTACCCCTCACCCTACCCCTCACCCTAAACCTCACCCTCACCCTAACCCTCACCTGAACTCTTACACTCACCCTAACCCTCACCCTATCCCTAACACTAAACCCTCACCCTAACCCTCACCCTAACCCTCACTCCAACCCTAACCCTAAACCTAACACTTACCCTCACCCTAACTCTCACCCTTACCCTCACCCTAACTCTAACCCTAACCCTTAACCTCCTCCTAACTCTAAACCTAACCCTTAACCTAAACCTCACACTATCCCTAACCCTCACCCTAAACCTAACCCTACCTCTTACCCTAATCCTCATCCTATTCCTAACTCTAAACCTAACCCTCACCCAAATCCTCATTCTCACCCTCACCCTCATCCTCAACCTAACCCTAACCCTAACCATAGTCCTAATGCTAACCCTCACCCTAACTCTAACCCTAACCTTCACACTCACCCACACCCTAACCCTAAACCTAACCCTAACATTCACCCTAACCCTAACCCCAACCCTCACCCTAATTCACACCCTAACCCTAACCCTAACCCTAAACCTCACCCTCACCCTAAACCTCACCCTCACACTTACCCTAATCCCAACCCTAAGTCTAAACCTTAACCTAACCCTCACACTAATCCTAACCCTCACCCAAACCATAACCAAACCCTCACGCTAATACTCATCCTATCCCTAACCCTAATATTGACCCTCACCCTAACCCTAAACCTAACCCTAACCCTAAACCTAACCCTCAAATTTACGTAAGCGAAAACCTCACCCTCAACCTCACCCACACCCTAACCCTCACCCTCACCCTAGCCCTCACCCTAACCCTCACTCTATCCCTAGCCCTAACGCTATCTCTCACTCTCACCCTAACCCTCAAACTCACCCTCACCTTAACACTAACCCTAATCCTCACCCTAGACCTTCCCCTAACCCTAATGCTAAACGTAAAGCTCATCCTCACCCTAAACCTTATGCTAACCCTATCAATCACCCTCACCCTAACCCTCACCTTAACACTTACCCTCACCCTCAACCTAACCCTAACTCTAACTCTAACTCTCACACTAACCCTAACCCTAACCCTCACCCTAACCCCATCCCTAACATTAACCCTAAACTTCAACCTAACCCTAACATTAACTCTAACCCTCACCATCACCCTAACCCAACCCCTAAGCCTAAACCTAACCCTAACCCTCAGCATAACCCTCACCCTAACACTAATGCTAACTCTAACCCTCACCCTCACCCGAAGCCTCACCCTAACAATTACCCTGACCTTAATCCTAACTCTAATCCTGACCTTAAACCTCACAAAAAACCTATCTCTCAGCCTACCCCTAACCCTAACATTCACCCTAACCCTAAACCTAACCCTAACCCTCACCGTAAACTTTTCCCTAACCCTAAACCTAAACCTAACCCTAAACCTCACAATATCCCTAAGCCTAACCCTAACCGTCACACTCACCCTAAGCATCACCCTTATCCTAACCCTCACCCTCATTCTAATCCTCACCCTAATCCTAACCCTAACCCTCAACTTAACCCTAACCCTGACATTAACCCTAACCCTCACACTAAACCTCAACCTAACCCTAAACCTACTTCTAACACTAAACCTCACCCTAAACCTCACACTTAACTTACACCTCACCCTCACCCTAACACTCACACTAGCCCTTACCCTCACGTTAACCCTAACACTAAACCTAACCCTAAGCCTCACACTAAACCTATCCCTCACTTTACCCCTAACCCTAACATTCACCCTAACCCAAACCCTAACCCTCACTGTACATTTTACCCTAACCCTAACCCTATCCCTAACCCCAATTCTCACCCTAACCCTAACCTCACCCTCACCCTCACCTTAGCCCTCACTCTAACCCTCAATCTAACCCTAACCCTCACTTAACCCTAACCCCTACCCTAACACTAAGCCTCACCCTCACCCTAACCCACACCCTAACCCTAACCCTAACACTAACCAAAACCCTCACCCTAACCTCACCCTAACCCTAACCCTCACCCTAATCCTCACCCTCACACTAAACCTCATCTTAACCCTAACACTAACCCTCAACCTAACCCTAACCCTCACCTGAACTCTTACCCTCACCCTAACCCTCACCCTAACTCTCATCCTAACCCTCACCCTAATACTTACTCTAACCCTAACCCTAAACCTCACACTAACCCTCACCCAAACCGTAACACTTACCCTAACACTAACCCTCACACTCACCCTAAACCACACCCTAGACCTAACCCTAATACTAACAAAAACCCTCAAAGTTACCCTCACCCTAACTCCAACCCTCACCCTACCCCTAACCCTAAACCTAACCCTAACACTCATCCTCACCCTAAACCTCCCCCGAACACTTACCCTCACCCTAACCCTCACCCTAAACCTAACCCTAACCTCACCCTATCCCTCACCCTAACCCTAACCCTAACCCTCACCCTCACTCTAACCCTCACTCTAAACCTTACCCTCACCCTAGCCCTAACCGTAAACCTCACCGTAACCTTCACCCTAAACTTAACCCTAAACCTAACCCTAAAACTCACCCTAACCCTCCCCTTAACCCTAACCCAAACCCTAATCCTCACCCTCACACTAAACCTAACCCTAATCCTTACCCTCACCCTAACCATAACCCTAACCCACACAGTAATCCTAACTCTCACCCTAACCCTAACCCTATCCCTCCCTGTAACCCTCACCTAACACTAAACCTAAACCTAAACCTCACACTAACCCTAACCCTAACCCTCATGCTCACCCAAAACTTCAACCTCACCATCACCCTCACCCTAACCCTAAACCTCACCAAAACCCTAACCCTCACGAGAACCCGAACCATCACCCTCAGCCTCACCCTCACCCTAAACATCACACGAACCCTTAGCCTCACCCTAACCCTAAACCTAACACTCAGCCTAAATCGAACGGTCACCCTAACCCAAAACCTCACCCTAATCCTCAAACTAACCCTAACGCTAAACATTACCCTAACCCTAACCCTCACCCTCACCATCACCCTAAACTTAACTCTAACCATCACCCTCACCCTAATCCTTAACCTCACCCTAACGCTAACCCTTACCCTTACTTTAACCATCACCCTAATCCTAACATTCACCCTAATCCTAATGCTACCCCTTACCCTAACCCTCATCCTAACCCTAACCCTAACCCTAACCCTCACCCTAACACTAACCCTAACCCTACCCCAACCCTCAAAAACACCCTAACCTTCACCCTAACCCTAATGCAAACCAGAACCCTAAACCTCACCCTAACCCTAACCCTAACCCTAAACCTCACACTAACCCTAACCATCACTCTAAACCTAAACTTCATCTTATCCCTGACCCTCCCCCTAATTCTCACCCTAACCCTAATCTTAACACTTACCTATCCGAAACCCTCACCCTCAACCTCACCCTCACCCTAACCCTCAACATCACATTAGACCTCACGATAAACCTTACCCTAAACCTAAAAATAACCCTCACACTAACCCGCACCGTCACCCTAAACCTAACCCTAAGCCTTAAACTTACCCTAACCCTAACTCTAACCCTAACACTAACCCTAACCCTCATCCTAACCCTAGCACTCACCCTCACACTAAACCTCACCCTAAACCTTACCCTCACTCTAACCTAACCCTAAATCTAACCCTCAAAATAACCCTAACCCTCATCCTAACCCTAACTCTAACACTTACCCACAACCTAACCCTAACCCTAACCCTAAACCTAAACCTAACCTTAACCTAACTCTATCCCTAACACTAATCCTCACACTAACACTCACCCTAGCCGTAACCCTAACCTTCCCGCTCACCCTAACCCTCACACTAACCCTAACCCTCACCATAAACCTAAACCTAACCCTCACCTTCACCCTCAAACTCACCCTCAGCCTAACCCTAACGCTAACACTAATCCTAACCCTAACCCTCACCCACACCCTCACCCTAACCCTAGTCCTAACCCTCAACCTCACCCTCAGCCTCACCCTAACCCTCACCCTCACCCTAACCCTAAACCTAACCCTATTCCTATCGCTCACCCTAACCCTTATTCTAACACTAACCCTCAATCTCACCCTAACCCTCACACTAACCCTTACCCTCACCCTAACCCTAACCTCACCCTCATTCTAACCCTCACTCTAACACTTAACCACAATCTAACACTCAGCATAACCCTCACCCTAACCCTAACACTAGCACTAACACGAACACCAACTCTAACCCTCACCCTCACCCTCACCCTCAGCCTAACCTAACCCCAACCCTCACCCTCATCCTAACCCTAACGTTAATCCTAACCCTCACCCTCACCCTAACCCTCTCACCAAACCTAACCCTCACCCTAACCCAAACCCTCACCCTAACCCTATTCCTAACCCTAATCCTCACTTCACCCTAATCGTCACCCTAACCGTTACAGTCACCCTCACCCTAACAATCACACTAACAATAACCCTCACCCTCACCCCAACCCTAACACTCACCCTCACCCTCAACCTCAGCCTAACAAAAACCATAACCCTAAACCTCACCCTCAACCTCACCCTAACCCTTAACCAAACCCTTACCCACACCCTAACCCTCACCCTATCGCTAATGCTAACCTTAAACTTCACCCTCACCCTAACCCTTACCCTCACCTTAACCCTAACCCTAATCCTAACCCGAATCCTCACACTAAATCTAACCTTAACCCTATCCCTCAGCCTAACCCTCACCCAAATCATAACACTAATCCTCTCCCTATCCCTAATCCTAAACCTAACCCTAACCCTCACCCTCACCACTAACCCTAACCCTAACCATCACCCTCACCCTAACCCTCACACTAACCCTAACACTAACCAAAACCCTCATCCTAACACTCACCCTCACCCTAACACTAACCCTCAACCTATTACTCACAATAATCCTAACCCTATCCCTCACCCTCACTCTAACCCTCACTTTAAACCTAACCCACACCCTTGCCCTAAACCTAACGCTCACCGAAACCCTCACCCTAAACTTAACCCTAAACCTAACCCTAACCCTGACCCTCACCCTCCCCATAACCCTAACCCTAACCCTAATCCTCACCCTCACACTAAACCTAACCCTAATCCTTACCCTCACCCTAACCATAACCCTAACCCACACAGTAATCCTAACTCTCACCCTAACCCTATCCCTCCCTGTAACACTCACCTAACACTAACCCTAAACCTAAACCTCAACCTAACCCTACCCCTACCCCTACCCCTCATGCTCACCCTAAACTTCAACCTCAACATCACCCTCACCCTAACCCTAACCCTCACCCAAACCCTAACCCTCACGAGAACCCGAACCCTCACCCTCAGCCTCACCCTCACCTTAAACATCACACTAGCCCTAAGCCTCACCCTAACCCTAAACCTAACACTCAGCCTAAACCGAACGGTCACCCTAACCGAAAACCTCACCCTAATCCTCAAACTAACCCAAAAGCTAACCATTTCCCTAAACCTAACCCTCACCCTCACCATCATCCTAAACCTAACACTAACCCTCACCCTCACCATAATCCTTAACTTCACCCTAACCCTAACCC
>NW_027205775.1:0-12625 GCF_024711535.1 Dipodomys merriami
TAACCCTAACCCTCTCCCTAACCCTAACCCAACCCATCACCCTAAATCTCACCCTAAACCTAACCCTCACCCTAACCCTAATCCTAACCCTCACCCTCACCCTAACCTTGAAAATCACCCTAACCCTCAGCCTAAACCTAACCCTAATCCACAACCTAACCTTCACCATCACCCTCACCCGAACCCTCAACCGAACCCGAACCCAAACCCTAACCCTCAGCCTCACCCTAACCCTCACCGTAACCCTAACCCTCAATCTAAACCTCACCCTACCCTAATCCTCACCCCAACCCTAACCTTAATCATGACCTAACTGAAACCCTCACGCTCGCACTCACCCTAACCCTCATCCTCACTGTAGCCCTTACCCTAAACCTAAAACTCCCCCTAACCTTAAACCTCACACTCACCCTAACTCTAACCAAAACCCTCACCATAAACCTCACCCTAACCCTAATCCTAACCTTCACCCTAACTCTAACCCTTACACTAACCCTAACTCTAACCCTATACCTCACCCTAACCTAAACCTCAACCTCACCCTCACCCTAACCCTAACCCTAACCCTCACCGTAACCCTAACCCTTACTGTATACCTAACACTCAGAATCAACATAACCCTAATCCTAATCCTCGCCATAACACTAACCCTCACCCTAACACTCAGGCTCATCCTAATCCTCACCCTAACTCTAACCTTCAACCTAAACCTCACCCTCAACCTAATCCTCACCTTAACCCTAACCCTAACCATTACCTAATAGAAAACCTCAACCTCACCCTCACACTCACCCTAACACTCAACCTCACCATAGCCCTCACCCTAAACCTAAACTTCACCCTAAACCTAACCATAAGCCTCACCCTCACCCTCATCCTAAACCTAACCATAAACCTAACCCTAATCGTAACCCTAACCCTCACGATCACCCTCACCCTAATTCAAACCCAAACCTTAACCCTCACCCTCAATGTCACATAACTCTAACCCTAACCCTAATCCTAATTCTAACCCTCACCCTCACCCTCACCATAAATCTAACCCAAACCCTAATCCAGACCCTCACACTCACACTAACCCTAATACTCACCCTATCCGGAACACTGACACTAAACCTCAACCTAACCTTCACCCTGAACCTAACCCTAATGCTAACCTGAACCCAAACCCTCACACTAACCCTCACCCTAACACTTACCCTCACCCTAAACCAAACCCTCACCCTCACAGTAACTCTCACTATAACCATTAGACTCACCCTAAACTTAACCCTAACATTAACCCTAAATCTCACCCTAACCGTCTCCCTAAACCTAACCCTCAAACTCAACCTAACCCTCACCATCACCCTTGCGCTCACCCTAACCATAACCCTAAACCTAAACCTCACACTAACCCTAACTCTAACCCTCAGCCTGACCCTCATCCTAACCCTAACCCTAACCCTAATCCTAACCCTAAGTCTCACCCTCACCCTCACCATAACCATAACCCTAACCCTCACTCTCATGCTAACCCTCACCCTCACTCTCACCTTATTACTATCCCTAACCCTAACCATAAAAATAACACTAACCCTAACCCTAACCCTCACCCTCACCCTCAACCTAACCATTTCCCTAAACCTAAACCTCACCCTCAATGTCACTCTCAACCTCTACCTGAACCTGAACCTCACCCTCACCCTAAACCTCACACTAACCCTAACCCTCAACCTAACCCTAACCCTAACCCTCACCCTCACCCTCACCCTCAGCCTAAGCCTTACACTAACCATAATCCTAACGATAACCCTTACAATCATCCTAAACCTAATCCTAATCGTCAAACTCACACTCACCCTCACACTCACCCTAAACCTCACACTCAAACTCACCCTCACCCTAACTCTCAGCGGCACCCTAAAAATCACCCTAACCCTAACCCTCACCCTAACCCTAACCCTTAGCCTCACCCTAACCCTAAACCTCACCCTCAACCTCCCCCTAAACCAAATTCTCCAATTCCCCCTCATCCTCACACTAACAATCACTCTAACCCTAACCCTTACCATCAACCTCACCCTCACCCTCAGCCTAACCCTAGTCCTTACCCAGTCCTAACCCTCAACCTACACCTGACCCTAACCCTAACCCTAACCCTAAGCCTCACCCTAACCCTAAATCTAACCCTCACACTAACCCTAAACCTAACACTCACCCTAAACCTTACCCTTACCCTAAACCTAACCCTAATCCTAAACCTAACCCTAAACCTAACACCCACCCTCACCCTCACCCTAACCCTAACCCCAACCCTCACCCTCAACCTAATCCTATCCAGAATCCTAACCCTAAACCTCACCGTCACCATCACACTAACCTTAACCCTCAAACTCAAACTCACCTTCACCCTAACACTCAAACTAACCCAAACCCTCACCCTAACCCTAAACCTCACCCTATCCCTAACCCTACCACTCACCCTAACCCTAACCCTAAACCTAACCCTCACCCTCACACTCACCCTCTGCCTAACACCAACCCTAACCATAATCCTAACACTAACCCTAACCCTCATACTCAACCTAAATCAAACCCGAACCCTAACAATAACCCTCACCCTAACCCTAACCCTATCCCTAACCCTCACCCTAACCCTAAACCTCATCCAAACCGTAAATCTAACCCTCAACCTCACCCTAACCCTAACCCTAACCCAAACCCTATACCTCAGCGTAACCCTAAAGCTAACCCTAACCCTGACCCTCACTCTAAACCTAACCCTAACCCTTACCCTCACCATAACCTTAACCTTAACCCTAAACCTAATACTCACACTAACTCTAACCATCATCCTCACCCTAACCACCACCGTCACCTTAAACCTCACGCTAACACTAAACATCATCAACACCCTAACCCTCACCCTCACACTCACACTCACCCTCACCCGAACCCTCACCATAACCCTAACCCTAAACCTCACCCTAAACCTAACCCTTGCCCTCATCCTCACCCTCACCCTAAGTCTAATCCTAACATTAACCCTAACCCAAATCCTCACACTCACCCTCACGTTAACCCTAATACTAATCCTAACCCTAACCCTCACCCCCACCCTAAACCTCACCATAACCGTAACCCTAACACTAAACAAAACCCTCACACTAACCCTAAACCCTAACTCTAACCCTCACCCTACCCCTAACAGTAACCCTAACACTCATCCTCACCCTAACCCTCACCCGAACACTTACCCTTACCCTAACGCTCACCCTAAACCTAACCCTAAACCACACTCTAAACCTCACCCTAAACCTAAACCTAAACCTCACCCTAGCCCTCACCCTTAGCCTAACCCTATACCTCAGCCTCACACTACATCTCACCCTAACCCTTAACCTCACCCTCACCCTAACCCTAACCCTAACCCTCACCCTCACACTAAATCTCAACCTAACCCTTAACCTCACGCTAACCCTAACCCTAAACCTTACCCTAACCCTCACACTAACCATAACCCTCACCCTCACCCTCACCCCCCACCTAACACTAAGCCTATACCTAACCCCAACCCTAACCCCAACAATAACCCTAACCCTAACCCTCACCCTAACCCATACCCTAACACTAACCCAAACCCTCACCCTCACCCTAGCCCATACTCTATCCCTAAGCCTAAGCCTAAACCTCACCCTAACCCTCACCCTCACCCTCAACATAAGTCTAATCCTAACCCTAAACCTAACCTTCACACTCACCCTCACCCTAACCCTAATCGTAATCCTAATCCTAAACCTAACCCTAACCCTCACCTCCAACATAAACCTCACCATAACCCAAACCCTAACACTAAACCTTACCCTGACCCTCACCCTAAACTTAACTCTAATCCTAAACATCACCCTCACCCTAATCCTAAACTTAACCCTAAACCTAAACCTCACCCTAATCCTTAACCTCACACTAACACTTACCCTCAACATAACACTAACCCTAACCCCAACACTAACACTCACACTAACCTAACCATCACCCTAAACCTAAACCTCACCCTAAACCTAAGCCTCACCCTCACCCTAACCCTAACAATAACCCTAACCCTCATCCTAAACTTAACCCTCACCCTAACTCTAAGGCTAAACCTCACCCTCACCCTCAACATAAACCTAAACCTAACCCTAACCCTCAGGCTAATACTAACCCTAACCCTAATGCTAACCATAACACTCACCCTCACCCTAACCCTCACCCTAACACTAACCCTAACCTTTAATCCTCACTATATCCCTAACCCTAACCATCACCCTCACCCTAGCTCTCACCCTAAACCTAATCCTAAACCTCACCCTCACCCTAACCCTAATGCTAACCCTACACTCACCCTCACACTAACCCTCACCCTAACCCTAATCCTAACCCTAACCCTCAACCTCACCCTCAACCTAACCCTAACCATAACCCTGATCCTCACCCTATGCCTAAGCCTAACCCTCACCCTCACCCTAGACCTCACACTAACCCTAACCCTAACCCTACAACTCACCCGAACCGTAAACCTAAACCTAACCCTAACCTGCACCCTAAACCTAACCCTAACACAAACCCTCACCCTAACACTCAGCCTAAACCTAACCCAAACCATCACTGTAACCCTAACCCTCCCCAACACCCTAACCCTTACATTCACCCTAGCCCTCACACTAACCCAACCATAACCCTACCCCTCACTCTACCCCTCACCCTAAACCTAACCTGAAACCTCACCCTAAGCCTAACCATAACCCTCACCCTAACCCTAGCCCTCACACTCACCCTAAGCCTAACCCTCACCATCAACCTCACCCTCACCCTAAGCCTAACCCTAACACTAAACCTCGCCTTAAACTTAACCCTCACCCTAACCCTAACCCTCACCCTCAGCTGAACCCTAACCCTTACCCTAACCCTCTCCCTAACCCTAATGCTAATTCTAACCCTTACACTCAACCTAAACCTCACCCTAACCCTTACCCTCACCCTAACTCTCACTCTCAACCTAACCCTAATCCTAACCCTAAACCTAACCCTCACCCTCACCCTAACCCTTAGGCTCACCCTAACCCTCACCCTAACCCTAACCCAACACTAACCCTCACACTAACCCTAATTCTCACCCTAACCCTAACTGTACCCCTCAAGCTAACCCTCATCCTAAACCTAACCCTCAACCTAACCCTAAACCTAACCGTAATCCTTACCTAACACAAACCCTCACACTCACCCTAACCCTCACCCTAAACCTAACCTTAAACCTCACCCTAAGCCTAACCCTAACCCTCACCCTAACCCTAGCCCTCACACTCAACCTAACCCTAACCCTCACCATCACCCTCACCCTCACCCTAACCCTAACCCTAACACTAAACCTCGCCTTAAACTTAACCCTCACCCTAACCCTAACCCTCACCCTCAGCTGAACCCTAAACCTCACCCTAACCCTCTCCCTAACCCTAATGCTAATTCTAACCCTTACACTCAACCTAACCCTCACCCTAACCCTTACCCTCACCCTAACTCTCACTCTCAACCTAACCCTAACCCTAACCCTAACCCTAAACCTAACCCTCACCCTCACCCTAACCCTTAGGCTCACCCTAACCCTCACCCTAACCCTAACCCAACACTAACCCTCACACTAACCCTAATTCTCACCCTAACCCTAACTGTACCCCTCAAGCTAACCCTCATCCTAAACCTAACCCTCAACCTAACCCTAAACCTAACCGTAATCCTTACCTAACACAAACCCTCACCCTCACCCTAAACCTAACCTTAAACCTCACCCTAAGCCTAACCCTAACCCTCACCCTAAACCTAACTTTCACCCTAAACGTAACCCTAATCCTCACCCTCACCCTAACTCTCACTGTCAGGCTAACCCTCACGCTAACCCTAACTCTCTTCCACACCCTCACCCTCAAAATCACCCTACACATCACCCTAACCCTAACACTCACCCTAACCCTAACCCTAAACCTCCCCCTAAAGGTAACCCTCACCCTAACCCTCACCCTCACCTAATCCTCACCTTAACCATAACCCTTACCAAAACGAAACCCTCACCCTCAACTTCACCTTAACCCTCACCCTCATCCTAGCGCTCACAATATCCCTAACCCTACCCTAAACCTCACCTTCACCCTCACCCTCACCAATACTCTAACCCAAAATCTAGCCCTCAACCTAACCCTAACCCTCACCCTCACCCTCAGCCTAACCCTAACTCCAATCCTAACCTTAAACCTCACCCTCACTCTAAGCCTAACCCTACACCTAACCCTAACTCTCACCCGAACCCTAACCTCCACTGTAACCCTAACCCTGACACTAACCATAATCCTAAACCTAAACCTCACCCTGACCCTAACCCTCACCCTAATCCTTACCCTCACCCTAACACTCACCCTAACCCTAACACTAACCCTCACACTAAACCTAAACCTCACCCTAACCCTTGTCCTCACCCTCGGCCTAATCCTAACCCTAACCCTCACCCTAACCCTCACCCTCACCCAATCCTCACCCTTACAGTAACTCTCAACCTCACTCTAATCCTCACCATCACCGTTACCCTCACACTAACCCTAATCCTCACCCTAACCCAAACCGTACCCCTCAAGCTAACCCTCACCCTAAACCTAACCCTCACCCTAACCCTAAACCTATACGTAATCCTTACCAAACACAAACCCTCACCCTCACCATAACCCTCACCCTAAAACTCACCCTCAACTTAGCCCTCACCCTAACCCTAACCCTAATCCTCACCCTAACCCTAAACCTCACCCTAAACCATACCCTCACTCTAACCCTCACCCTAACCCTTACTGTAACCCAAAACCTCACCCTAACCCTCACACTCACCCTAACCCTAACCCAAACCCTAACCCTCAAACTAACCCTCACCATAACCCTAACTCTAAGCCTAAACCTCATCCTCACCCTAACCCTCACCCCAACCCTTACTCTCACCCTAACCCTAACCCTCACCCTCACCTCAAACCTCATCCTAACCCTTACCCTAACGCTAACCCTAACCTCAACACTCACACTAACCCTAACCCTCACGCTAACCCTAACCCTCACACTTACCTTATCCTCAGCCTAACCCTAACCCTAACACTAACCCAAAACCTACCCCTCACCCTATCTCTAACCCTAACCCTAAATCTAATTTTCACCCTATACGTAACCCTAATCCTCACCCTCACCCTAACTCTCACTGTCAGGCTAACCCTCACGCTAACCCTAACTCTCTTCCACACTCTCACCCTCAACATCTCCCTACACATCACCCTAACCCAAACACTCACCCTAACCCTAACCCTAAACCTGACCCTAAAGGTAAACCTCACCCTAACCCTCACCCTCACCTAATCCTCACCTTAACCATAACCATTACCTAAACAAAACCCTCACCCTCACCTTCACCTTAAACCTAACCCTCACCCTAGCCCTCACAATATCCCTAACCCTAACCCTAAACCTCACCTTCACCCTCACCCTCACCAATACTCTAACCCAAACTCTTGCCCTCACCCTAACCCTAACTTCCACCCTAACCCTAACCCTCACCCTCACCCTAACCCTCAGCCTAATCCTAACTCCAATCCTAACCTTAAACCACACCCTCACTCTAAACCTAAACCTACCCCTAACCCTAACTCTCACCCGAACCCTAACCTCCAATGTAACCCTAACCCTCACCCTAAACTTAACCCTAACCCTAACCCTCACCCTCATGCCAGCCCTCAACCTAACCCTAATTCTTACCCTAACCCTCACCCTAACCCTCATGCTCACCCTAAACCTCACACTAACCCTAACTGTAATCCTCAATCTAACCCTAACCCTAACCCTTACCCTAAACTTCACCCTAACCCTAACCCTCACCCTTACCGTAACCATCACCCTCAACCTAACCCTAAACGTTACTATCACCCCAATGCTCATTCTGACCCTCACCATAACATGAACCCTCACCCTAACACTAACCCTAACCCTAACCTTCACCCTAACCCTAACCCTAACCCTCACCGTAACACTCACGGTAACCCTAACCCTCACTCTCACCCTAACCATCACCCCAACCCTTACCCTCACACTAATCCTAATCCTAACTGTAACCCTAATGCTCTTACTAAACCTAACCATCACTCGAACTGTATCCCTACCCCTCACTCTAGCCCTCACCCTAACTGTAACACTAACCCTAACGCTAAACCTCACCCTCACCCTCACCCTCACCCTAACCCTTGCCCTCACCCTCGGCCTAATCCTAACACTAACCCTCACCCTAACCCTCACCCTCACCCAATCCTCACCCTTACAGTAACCCTCACCCTCAGTCTAATCCTCACCATCACCCTTACCCTTAATGTCACCCTAACCCTCACCCTAACCCTAACCCTCAACCTCACCCTCAACAAAACCCTAACCCTAACACTCACGCTAAACCTTATTGTCACCCTAACTCTCACCCTATAACTAACGCAAACCCTAAACCTCACCCTAACCCTCACCCCCAACCTAACACTAACCCAAACCCTAACCCTCAACCTAACCCTCACTATAACGCAAACGGTAAACCTAAACCTCACCCTCACCGTAACCCTAACCGTTACCCTCAACCTAACACTAACCCTAACCCTAACCCTCACCCTCACTCTCAACCTAACCCTACCCCAACGCTAATACTCACCCTAACCCTAAACTCCACCCTAACCCTAATCCTGACTCTAACGCTAACCCTAAACCTAACCCTCACCCTAACCCTCAACCTAACCCTTACCCTCACCCTAACCCTAAACCTAACCCTCACACTAACCCTAACCCTCATCCTAAACCAAACCCTAAACCTAACCGTACCCCTCATCCTAACCTTCACCCTCACCCTCACCCTCAGCCTAACCCTAACCCTAATCCTAACCTAAACTGTCACCCTCACCCTCCCCCTAAACCTAACCCTAATCTTAACCCTCACCCTCACCGTCATCCTCAACCTCACCCTAAACCTAACCCTAACAATAACCCTAACCCTAACCCTAACCTCACTCTAACCCTCACCCTCACCCTTAACTTCATCCTCACACTAAACGTTACACTTAACCGAAACCTCACCATAACTCTAAACTTAACTCTCACCCTCACCATCACCCACACCCTAACCCTAACCCTAACCCTCAACTTAACCCTAAAACTCACCCTAATCCTCACCCTAACCCTCACTCTCACCTGCAACCTCACCCTACCCTAACCCTAACCCTCACGCTAACCCTAACCCTCACCCTAACACTTACCCACAGCCTAACACTAACAATACCTCTAACACTAACCCTCACACTAACCATAGCCCTCACCCTAACCCTAAACCTCACCCTAACAATAACCCTAACCCTAAACCTCACCCTCACCCTAGCCCTCACCCTAATACTCATTCTAACCCTAACCCTCAACCTAACCCTTAACCTCATCCTCACCATAAACCTCAAACTAACCCTAACCATAATCCTCAATCTAACCCTCACCCTAAACCTAAACCGAAACCTTAACCTAACCCTCACCCTAACACTAACCCTCACCCTTATCTTAACAATCACGCTCAGCCTAACCCTCAACTTTACCCTTACCATCACCCTCACCCTAACCCTCACCCTTACCCTAATCCTCACCCTAGCCATCACCCTAACCCTAACCTTCACCCTCACACTCACCCTCACCCTCAGTGTAACACTAACCTTAACACTTTTCCTAACCCTAAACCTAACCGTCACCCAAACCGTCACCCTAACCGTAACCCTCACACTGAACCTAACCCTCAACCTAAACCTAACCCTACCCCTCACCCTAACCCTCACCCTAAACTTAACCCTAACCCTAACCCTCACCCTCACGCCAGCCCTCACCCTAACCCTAATTCTTACCATAACCCTCACCCTAACCCTCATGCTCACCCTAAACCTCACACTAACCCTAAACCTAATCCTCAATCTAACCCAAACCCTAACCCTTACCTTAAAATTCACCCTAACCCTAACCCTCACCCTTACATTAACCCTCACCCTCAACCTAAGCCTAAACGTTACTATCACCCCAATGCTCATACTGACCCCCACCCTAACCTGAACCCTCAACCTAACACTCACCCTAACTCTAACCCTATCCATCACCATAACTCTAACACTCACACTCACCATTGCCTTCAGCCTAAAGCCTATGCCTAAGCCTAAACCTAACCCTATCCCTCACCCTCAACCTAGCCCTCACCCTAATCCGTATCCTAACCCTAACCCTCATCCTAACCCTCACCCTCACCCTATGGATAACCATAACCCTAAGCCTAATTCTCACCCCCACCCTCACCCTCAGCCTAACCCTAAGCCTAAGCCTAATCTTAACCCTAACCCTACACTCACCCTCACACTAACCCTAATCCTAACCCTAACCCTAATCCTAACGCTTAACCTCAACCTAACCCATACCCTAAACCTAACGCTAAGCCTAACATTAACCCTAACTCTAACCCTCACCCTAACCTTCACCCTCAACCTAAACCTAACCCTAACCCTCACCCTCACCCTCACCCTCACCCAAACCCCAAGTGTAACCCTAAACCTATTATTAACACTAATGCTAACCCTAAAACTAACCCTAAACCTAACCTTCACCCTCAGCCTCACTCTATATGCAAATGTAACCCTAACCATAACACTTACAATAACCCTAACCCTAATCCTAACCATCACCCTCACCCGAATCCTAATTCTAACCCTAACTCTCACCCGAAACTTAACCCTCACCCTCACTGAAACCCTAACCCTCATCTTAAACCTCATCCTAACCCTAACCCTAGCCCTCACCCTAACCTATAACCTACCCTAACCCAAACCCTAACCCTCAACCTAACCCTCACCCTCACCCTAACCCTAACCCTAACCCTAAACCTCACATTAACGCTAAACCTAAACCTACACCTCAACCTCCCCCTCATCCTAACTCTAACCCTAAACCTCAGACTCACCCAATCCCTAATCCTAACCCTAAACCTAAACCTCACCCTAACCCTCACCCTAACCCTCACCCTCACCCTCACACAAACCATAACTCTAAACCTAGCCCTAACATTAACACTAATCCTAAACCTAAAACTAACCCTAACCCTAACCCTAAACTTCACCCTCAACCTCACCCTCACTGCAAATGTAACCCTAACCATAACACTTACAATAACATTAACATTAATCCTAAACATCACCCTCACTCTAATCCTAATCCTAACATGAACCCTCACCTTAACCCTAACCCTCACCCTCATTTTAACCCTAAACCTCATCTTAACCCTCACCCTAACCCTAAACCTAATCCTCACCCTAATGCTTAACCTCACGCTAATCCTAAAACTAAGCCTAACCTAAACCTCACCCTAAACCTCATGCTCATCCTAACCCTAAACCAAACCCAAACCCTCAACCTAACCCTCACCCTAACCCTCAACCTAACCCTAATCCTACTTCTCACCCTAACCATCATGCTAACTCTAAACCTCAACCTTACCAGAACCCTAACCTTAACCCTAACCCTAAACCTCTCCTTAAGGCTAATTCTAACCCTAACCCTAACTCTCACCCTCAACCTCTCCCTCAGCCTAACCCTAAACCTAGACCTAGCCCTAACCCTAACCCTCACACTCACCCTCACCCTAACCCTAATCCTAAACCCAACCCTAACCCTCACACTAAAGCTCACCCTAACCCTAACCCTAACACTAACCCTAACCCTAAACCACACCCTCACCCTTACCCTAACCTTAACTCTAACCCTAAACCTCAACTTCACCCTAACCCTAACTCTAACCCTATCCCTAACCCCAAATCTCACCCTAACCCTAACCCTAATCCTCACCCTCACCCTCACCCTCAGCGTAATTCTAACCCTAAACCTCACCCTAAACCTAACCCTCACCATAACACTTACCCTCACCCTAACACAAACCCTAACACTATACCTCACACTAAACCTAACCCTCACCCTAATTCTAACCCTCACCCTCACATAAACCCTAACCCTAACACTAACCCTCACCCTAAACCTAAACCTAACCCTAAACCTCACCGTAACCCTAACCCTCATCCTCACCCTAAACCTCACCCTCACCCTAACCCTAATCTTCATTCTAACCCTTACCCTCACCCTAACTCTAACCCTAGCCCTTAACCTAACCCTCACCCTAACCCTAACCCTCACCATTACCGTAACCCTCATCCTCAGCATAACTCTCACCTTTAAACTTACCGACACCCTCAAACTAAATCTCACCCTAACCCTAAACTTAACCCGAAACCTAACTATCACCCTAACCCTAACCCTCACCCTAACCCTCACCCTCACCCTCAACCTCACCCTCAGCCTATCCCAATGCCTAACCCTAACCCTAACCCTCACATTCACTGTTTCACTAACCCTAATCCTAATCCTAACCCTAACCCTAACACACAACCTCACCCTAACCCTCACCCTAACCCTAATCCTAACACTTACCCTTACCCTAACCCTCACCCTAACCCTATCTAACCCTAAACCTCAAACTCACCCTGACACTCAC
>NW_027205776.1:0-12615 GCF_024711535.1 Dipodomys merriami
CCTAAACACCACTAATCAAAGTGGAAACAGCTTAACTTTCCTCACACAAAGACATATATACAAAATCTAGTTCCTCTTTGGAAAAGACAGATGACTAATATTTCTGGAGATGATCATACTGATCATAAATAGCTCCTACTGAAGTGGCAAATTGATCTGGGGTTTACCTGAGGCTGGGTATGAGACTTTGAGGGTGTCAATGAAGTCCTCACCTTCTCATTTATTTATTTATTTATTTATTTATTATTTTGGGTCCGGTTGTGGAGCCTGAACTCTGGGCCTGGGCGCTGTCCCTCAGCTCTTCAGCTCAAGGCTAGCGCTCTACCACTTGAGCCACAGCACCACTTCCGGCTTTTTTCTTTTTGCTTATGTGGTGGTGAGGAATAGAACCCAGGGTCTCAGGCATGCAAGGCAAGCGCTCTACCACTGAGCCACCTTCCCAGCCTCTCACCTCTCATTTATAAGAGTGATTTAGGGCATACAGTAGATCATTTCTAAGACTCTTTTCTGATGTCACACTATGACTATACTAAATAATGAAACCACTCAGGAAATACCTAACAGGAAGAAGGGGGCAGGGCAGTGGAGAGAGGCAAGGAGAAGCCATTTAGATTGTCCTGTTGGAGGGCAGAGCTGGGCTATCTTTTTTCTTTTCTTTTTTTAAAAACAATGTTATTTCAATATACTAGCATGGCCTCATATCAATATTAAAATGTCCATATCCCATAGAGAACATTGTTAGTGTTTTAAGGTTATATTCTACAGGCATTTAGCTGAACGCTAATTAGGGGGTGGGACTAGGGACAGGGTGAGAGAGAATGAATATAGTTTAAGTCGTTTATTTGCATGGATGTAAACAGAACCATGAAAACTGCTGAGATTGTTTGAAGAAATGGCAAAGGAATAAAGGACACTGATAGAGGGGGTAAGTTTGATCCCCATACATTGCAGGTATGTGTGGAAATGACACAATGAGACTTTCCTTGTACAACTAATGTATGCTAATAAAAAATCACAACAATAAGCCAGGCCCCAGTGGCTCACACCTGCAATCCTAGCTACTCAGGAGGCTGAGATCTGAGGATCTTGGTTCAAAGCCAGTCCATGAAACTCATCTCCAGTTAACCAGGCCCAGAGTTCAAGCCTCACCACTGAACAACAACAACAAAAATGTTCATTACAATTGGGTAAGGGGAGTTAGAGAGATTTCAAAAACTTTTCAAACGTTTGTACTGAAAATCCAGTTGGTCCTACTCTGGCCGGGCGCTGGTGGCTCACGCCTGTAATCCTAGCTACTCAGGAGGCTGAGATCTGAGGATCGCGGTTCAAAGCCAGCCCGGGCAGGAGAGACCGTGAGACTCCTATCTCCAATAAACCACCAGAAAGCCGGAAGTGGCGCTGTAGCTCAAGTGGTAGAGCGCTCGCCTTGAGCTGAAGAGCTGAGGGACAGCGCTCAGGCCCAGAGTTCAAGCCCCACGACCGACAAAAAAAAAAAAAAAAAAAAAATCCAGTTGGTCCTACTCTGGGCCTATAATTTCAAGTACATTAAAAAAAAATACCCCTCTTCCATGGTTAACAAATATTATTTAACTGATATGCTGGAAGATCACCAATATGTCAGAGAAAAGAAGATCTACCTTTTGCCACCCCAGAGACTAGAAAGGAAAGAAGGACTGCAAGGGGTAAGACCTTAGTACCATGAGAGAGACATCTGTATCTAGAATCAAAATGACCGTCTCTCTTTCCTCATGACAGAACTGCTATTGACAGTTTCTGAAGAAAACTACTTCCACTTTAAAAAGGCAAACTGAAGATTTAAAATGTACCTCCATGGTAAGAAACCAAACCAAGTACCCATCTTATCAAATACACACAAACCCAGGCATTAAGAAATGATCTCTCCAGTGATGGAGAGCTTATCGGGTTTTGTCAGCCATGCTGGGTCAGACCTTGTCAACTCCCAGTCACCAAAAAAAAACGAGGAAGTTACACACGTCAGTCATTTGAGAAACAATATGACTGGGAAAGAAATGGGCCACCAACTGTCATTTCAACTTCCGGTCCTAGATATTGGGTGAGGGACATGACTGCTAGAGATACACATACCACAGAAGTCTATGTTTTTTGTCAGTGAAGAATATGTGAAACTTTTTAGTGGAGGGATGCACACCTTCATCTTATTTTCCCGGTTTGATTTCAACAACTAAGGCATTGAGTGTCAGGTATATAAATTCTTCTACTATTTGAAGGTGGTGTGACCACTTCTGGTTGGTTCTCTCAGGCTGAATAAGAGGTATGGGATGCCCCCTCCTCCCTGTCAACTGAAGACACAGCTCACAGTCTCTTTACCACATCTACCATACAGGAAGTACAAAGCCCAAGAGCTCTCATGAGACTCTGCCCATTCATGTCTACCTCCTATTCCACATTGTGGCAGGACACATTTAATAGTTTTGACCCTACAAAGAAGCTCATTTCAATCATCTCTTTAAAAATCCACAAGCAAGATTCTAATCCTTCAGAGTGAAAAAATACGGTTTTATTATTGTACTAGTGATTGAACTTATATATGTTGAGTGCATGCTAGACTACTAAGGTATACTCCTTTTCCAGAAATTTTTGATGAGTGTGCTGGTATTTGGGGCTTGAACTCAAGGCCCTTTGCTCTCTTTGGCTTTTTCTGCTCAAGGCTGGTACTCTACTACTTGAGTCATATTTCTACTTCTGGCTTCTTGTTGGTTAATTGGTAATAAGAGTCTCAGAGTTTTTTTTGCCTGGTGGCTTCAAACTGCAATCCTCAGATCTCAGCTTCTTGTGTAGCTAGGATTGTAGGAATGAGCCATCAGTACCTGGCTTAGAAAAGTAATTTTCTTGTATGTATGTGTTGGTCCTAGGGCTTAAACCCAGAGCCTAGACACTGTCCCTGAACCATTTTGCCCAAAGCTAGTACCCTACTACTTGAGCCACAGTTCCACTTCCAGCGTTTTTGGTGCTTAATTGCAGATAATCTCACAGACTTTCCTGCCCAGGCTGGTTTCAAACTATGATCCTCAGATCTCAACCTCATGAGTAGCTAGGATTACAGGGATGAGCCACCAGCACTAGGCTAGAAAAGTAATTTTTAAAAGCTATTATTTTATATAGTAGGAGATACCTTTACAGAAAATGTGGGACAAAAATTAAGAAAAAACAAACAAACAAACATTATTAAAAAGCAAAAATCATCCATGGAATTTAACAGAAACTGGATCAGTGACATTTGCTCACTTTCAAAGCAAGAGATAACTTCTTGGAGGGACACACATAGGCTAGACCAAGGCTACCCACTCCACCTGTTAGAAATTCTTATCATCTGTAATTCAGTATACAATCACCAATGGAGAAGAGTTACTAAGGATTTTGAGATTACCACCAGTGTCAAAAACCAATGTCCTTTTAGCTGCTGTACCAGCTCCCAACAAATCTCTTACAAATACACTTGAGAGATGACATTTAAAAATCTGCTTCCTCAGAAAAGAAAAAGTCCCACTCAAGACTGACTGCCAAGAACTTGAAACTCAAACTTCCCCTAAATCCAGACATCACAACAGCCAGCCAGGAAGCTTTAAACCATTCAATCTGCACTAAAGAGATCCGAATAAACCAGTAAGAGCATTTCCCAATACTTGAATTGAAAAGTGCTCTATACCCAAATACCCTTTTTAAAAAAACAGACAAACTATCCTTACAACAGAAATATGTAAACACACGTATTGCCAAATCTCAAGCTCCTAATTACTTCCCAAACCAGAAATCATGGCGAAATAGGCTGTAACAGCCATTCGAAAGATGTCTAAATAAGCTGCTATGAGAGGCTTGAAATATCACCCAGACAACCAAAAGCTAAAAATCTTGAGATACTTAATTAACTGAAGCTATTTAACAAGGGAAATGATGGTACGATCACATCCACAAGTGGTTTACAATCAGTTTTTATTTGCTCTTATTGTATGGCTCAGTGAGAGGTTTTGTTACCTGAACACCATGTCTTTCTCTACAAATGTAAGGAAAGGCAGCTCCTAGCCAAGATCAGAAAAGAAAAGAAAAAAAAAAATCTCGAATAAATTGGAAGTAATTAGGGGTTATGTCACACGTTGTGATTCATTTAACAAGTAATAATTAGAACCAAAGCAAAATGTATAGGATAGTAAGCAGAAATTAGGATCGATTCCTTGGCTTGGGGAGTTTAGTAAGCGTTCAAGTTCAAGAATTTAAACAATTGAGTGTTGCTTTTCCGGAGATGGGAGGAAAGGAGTGAATCTATCTCTTCCTGACAACATCATTTCCCCCCCCCCAAAGTCACCAATCTCCGATTTAGCCCTCCAAACAATTCCACGCTCCATACACATTATTCCACGAAGAGTCACTTTTTACCTTCTAGGGCACTTAACCTAACCCCAAAGTGCAGAGGAAAGAGCCACCACTGTCCCCTCCCCAGTTACTGGGAAAGTCCAGCACCCCCATCGCTTTCCACTTCCTCTCCCTTTCCACCTCTCTACTACATATGCTGGCTTTCCCCTTTCCTTTGGGGAGGAGGGCCCATCCCCAGCTTCTTTTGACTTTGCCCAAGTAGCCTCCGGTGGTCCTCTGCCCCCCCCCCCAACCCTCCCCACACACACGCTTCCCCGTGGCATCTCTGCCCAGACCTCTTATAACCAGTGCCCCCCCCCCCTCGTCTCTCATTCATTTCCCCTCCACTCCCTTCCGATGGCCCTGATCGCGCCTCTCTCCTCCCTCGTGTCCTCCGGTCCCCTGGACTCCAGGGTCCCCTCTCATTCCTCAACCCTTCATTTCCCCCCCTTTCACGCTTCCTTCCTCTTTCCTGTCTTTTTCACACCATGTTCGCATCCCCTTCTCTGTCCCTGAGATTTCCCGTTACCCCCACACACACACCAAACGCACACACACACACACACACAGGCATACGCACTTGGTCCCCTCGGAACCCCCTCCTGGTCGGCCCTGAACCCCCTCACTGCCCCCAAAAGCCCCCTGAGTCCTGGTTGCTCCTCCGCCCCTCTGCCTCACGCCCTCGCCCCTCTGCCTCTCCCTCTCCCACGGTTCCCACCGCCCAGCCTCCCGGTGGCCCCCGAGCTCCCCGGTCTCCCCCCTCCCCCGGCCCCAAGCCCTAGCTTGCCCTCTCCCAGTATCCGCCCCCCATTTGTCACCCCGCCGCCTCCCGCCCCGCCGGAGTCCAGAGCCCCGGCCCCTCCCTCACCGATGGTGGAGATGAAGGTGGTGTTAAAGGCGTCCTCCGAGAAGCGGAACAGGAGGCAGGTCTTGCCCACGCCCGAGTCTCCGATCAGCAGCAGCTTGAACAGATAGTCGTACGTCTTCGCCATCTTCTCGCTCCGGCCCTCTGACCGACCGCCGAGCGCGGAGGAGGCGGCGGCGGAGCGAGGCGCCGAAGGGGCCGCGGGAGAGGGGGCGTGTCCGCCGAGCCGCCCGCGCCCCGCCCTGCGCCCCGCCCCACGGAGAAGGCCTGCGCGCCCCGCCCCGAGGGGGCCAATCCGTGAAGGCTACGTCATCCGCGCCCGCGCCGCCAGGCTTCATGGGAGTTGTAGTTCCTTTTTTTAATTTTGAGGAGTCTCGGGCGTTCCCAGCGCGGATTGTCCAGACCCGGCTTTTTAAAGCTCTGTCCCCGGGTGGAGTGACCTAGGCGCTTCCGCTCTAGCAGGGATGGGCGAACTCTTTGTGAACTCTGCTAAACCTGCTGCTGAACTTTTACTTCGTTGTTTCTTTGTTTAGGGGAGCCTTTCAAGCCCAGGACTTGCTGCATCCCGAAGCGAGGGTGCTCGGCGCAGCCTCGCGTTACCCGCGGGGGACCGGCCGGCTTTCCCTCCAGCTCCCGCCCAGACCCCTTTTCATCATCGAGCTGGAAAGGGATGATTACCTTGCCAACTTGAACCCACTTTCACCCCCTTCACACCACACAGACCAAAGCCAAATACAGCAACTGTTTTCTTAGAGGATCACCTACACAGACGGGGCTTCCCTCACCCCGTAGGAAGATGGACAAGAAAAACAGAAAAGGATTTTTAAAAGGAGGGGAGGGGAGGAGGAAAGAAAAGAAGAAGGAAAAGGAGGAGGAGGAGGAGGAGGAGAGGAGGAGGAGGAGGAGGAGGAGGAGGAGGAGGAGGAGGAGGAAGAAGAGGAGGAGGAGGAAGAAAAGGAGCAAGAAGAGGCTGTTTTAAGGTTCTCTGTCTTATAAAATAGCATCACCTGGCACTGGAACTTTGGCCACGGATATTTAGAAAATTAGATTTGGGTTTGGTCTCAGCTCAGTCATTTAACCCTTGGCACGGGTCATGCAGCTTCTGTAAACCTCGGCTTTCTATTCTATAAAATAGATATAAAATTATATCCTTCATTGGTTGTAGCAAAAAAATGAAGTACTGAATGTGAAAGCACTCTGAAACCAGTAAGTCATTGTGAAAGTGTCAGAATTATTATTATTTTTTTGTATTTGTGCTGGTACTGAGGCTTGAACTCAGGGCTTGGGCACTACCGCTTATCTTCATTCACTTAAGGCTAGTGCTCCTCCACTTGAGCCACAGCTCCACTTCCAGTTTTTTTTTTTTTTTTTTGGTGGTGGTTAATTGGAGGTAAGAGTCTCCAGAATTTGCCTGCTTGGGCTGGCTTTAAACCTCGATCTTCAGATCTCAGCCTCCTTTGTGCTAGGATTACAAACATCAGTCACCTGGTCTCAACAGTGTATTTGTGGCCTGTCAATTAGGCTCTCAAGTAATGTGACAAAGGAAGGGAGGAAGGAGCATTCTGTTATATCCAACTCGATTCTTCGATATTTTTTGCCTGAGAATACTTCATTGTCTTGAGGATGTATTGCTCAGTCCTCCTTTTATTTGCTGGTACCCAGAATCTAACCAGATAAAACTCCTGTGAGAGTGGGGTTCAGGGGTCAAGTAGCCTGGTGGGAGGAATAGTTGAGAGGACCAGAGGAGCCATCCTGTCCCAGATTTGTTTTCTCATGTCTTCTTATACCCCACACCCCAATTGTCAGTTGTAATATGTATAATACCAAAAGCTAAAACCTCCAGGATTTTTTCAACATTAATAAAAGCTCCTTGGAACCATAAGTAATGTTTAAATGAATAAAGAGTTCCTGCACCAATCGCTGGTGATTCATGGCTTTAATCCTACCTACTCAGGAGGCTGATCTCAGTTCAAAGCCAACCTGGACAGGAAAATCTCTGAGACTTGTATCAATGGGTAACGACCAAAAAGCCAGAAATGAAGCTATACCTTAAAATAGTAGAACAGTAGCCTTAAGTACAAATCTCAAGGACAATGCCCAGGACCTGAATTTAAGCCCCAGGACTAGCACACACACACACACACACAAAAAAAAAAACAACATAAAACAAGTTCCTTTGACCAAAATACTCGAGAGACACTAATACAAATATTGACATTGGATGTCAGGAAGTCCTTTCTGAAAGAGAGAGGTTATTGAATAAATTCAACCATTGATGCAACAAGAAAAATACTTGGGCAGCTCTTTGAACAAGTTATCACATCTTAGTGGCTTGGGATTACATGGACACGGAAGGCAATGGTGTTACATTCTGAGTACAATTTCATAGAAATCTTGGTTGGCCCATGGACTTTCACCTCTACGTGATGAAAGGTGTACTACATCCCCATTAACTCATATTTATTGATTATGCAGTGGCCACAGAGCATTGGCTGCTGCTGTTAGCCAAATATGTGATTTCTAGAGCCCGCTTGATGAGGACAAAGTTGTTCAGAAGTCAAAGTCATGATAATGAAGAAGGTTTCCACTCTCTAGCACAGGCTGAGCCTCTTTGCCCAGGCCAATATTCAGGCAAACCTCTGGACTTGATTTCTCTCAGAGTCTTTTCAGGTGCAGAAAGCTCAGTTGCTTTATCCTCATTTTTGGAGCAAGGCAGAAAGTTACTTTAGTATGTATACATCTTCAAAAAGAGAGTCCACTGATCTTTGAGTCCAAGATCAGTGGACTCTCTTTTTGAAGATGTATACATACTAAAGTAACTTTTTAGGCTGGGCACTGGTAGCTCACACCTATTATCCTAGCTTCTCAGGAGGTTGAAATCTGAAGATAGCAGGTTCAAAGCCAGCCCAGGCAGAAAAGTCTGAAAGACCACATCTCCAGTTAACTAGCAAAAAACTGGTCTAGAGGTGTATCTCGAGTAATAGAGCTCCAATTGTGATCCAAAAAATCTCTGAGTTCAAGCCCAGTACCACTAAAAATAAAAGTTTCATTCTAATATGAATTTAAGTTCAAAAGAGAATTTTGATGCCCCCTAAATTTCCTTAGGGGAATTTTGTACACTGACAGGAATTTTCTTTTAATTGAGTCTTATTTTCATTTCCTTAGCTTTTCTGTGCTGCTAAGTGTATGTAAATTGAGTCTTGCTCTTTGGTAGATTTGTGTACCACTTCTGAACCACTCAGGTGTTTTGATATATTGATACTATTTCAAAAGGAACTTTTTTCTTTTATGCATTAATTCTTTTGTGCAACAATAGATTTGAGGTAGCAACTAGGTACCATTGATTGAAGACATTTGGCTCACAATATAAGTGATCCAACTACTGGATCGCAAACTGAGTTTGTGCCAGTTGCTAAAACCCAACTTCAACATGCTGTACCCCTGGCAGGCACTAGGCAGATAGGAAGGCACAGTCAGTTTGATTAAAAGAATGCTGTTGAAGCCCCTACAGAGCATTGTGCATGCTTCTTTAATTACAGAAATCCAAGGCACCTGGTGTGCATTTTTACTTTGATTTTAGGAAGCTATTTTTCTCTACAGGTGATTTAGAATAATGGTACTTACTCTTCTATTCCTGGAGGGGACTCAGGAGCCAGGCTGAGTGGTCTGATTCCCACATAGCAAACTCTCTGGTGATGGTACTCCAAGGTCATCTTTTTGATGGGAGGATTAGGTGAGCTTCAGGTTTGTGAGTGTGTGTGTGTGTGTGTGTGTGTGTGTGTGTGTGTGCACGCGTGTGCGTGTGTGCCTGTGTACACACATTGGTACTGGGGCTTGAACTCAGGATGTGGGTGCTGTCCCTTAGCATTTTCACTCAAGGCATGACTCCTCTTCTGGCTTTTTGCTGGTTAATTGCAGAGTCACATGGACTTTCCTGCCCAGGCTGGCTGTGAACCTTGATCCTCAGATCTCAGCCTCCTGAATAGCTACGATTACATACAGAAGCCACTTGAACCTGGCTTAGGTTGATTTGGATTACAGCTTGAGTTCCTTCCTTCCTTCCTTCCTTTTCCTTTCCTTCTTTCCTACTTTCTTTCTCTCTCCTTCCTTCCTTCCTTCCTTCCTTCCTTCCTTCCTTTCTTTCTTTCTTTCTTTCTTTCTTTCTTTTCTTTCTTTCTTTCTTTCTTTCTTTCTTTCTTTCTTTCTTTCTTTCTTTCTTTCTTTCTTTCTTTCTTTCTTTCTTTCTTTCTTTCTTTCTTTCTTTCTTTGCCAGTCTTGGGCTTGAAGTTGGCCTGGGCACTATCCCTGAGCTTCTTTTGCTCAAGGCTAGCTCTCTACCACCTGACCTGCTGTGCCACTTCTGGCTTTTTCTGTTTATGTGTTACTGAGAAATCGAACCCAGCGCTTCATGCATGCTAGACAAGCACTCTACCACTAAGCCATATTCCTAGCTCTTGAGTTGATTTTTTACCTTCTTCTTCCTGACCTATCTGTGTTCATTTGGCCTTCAGACTGGCTTTCTTCAATGTCACAATCAACATGGCCATGTTGTACAATTCCAAGGGAACTGTTTACCTCTCGCATAGTTGTTCATTTTGGGGCACCCCATGAAGAATCTACAAACATATTCTTGAAGGTCTGTGTGTTCCACATGCAAATTATTGTATTATTTTCATGTCATTTATGAATTATTATTAGAATGTTTAAACAAGTTCAAATTGCTTCAAGACATTTGAGTGCAAGAAATGTCACCTTTTTTAAATTGCATAAGTGAAACTACAAAAATGTCGGGGAGGCCCCCCCACTTGTCAAGGGCTGATAAAACTGGAATCAGTCATCACTAGGATATTTCTTCCAAGTAGTTGTATTCATCAAGAACCCAGGCACTGCCAGGCCCTGAGTTCAAGCCTCAGTACCTGCACAAAAAGAAAAGCAAACCAGGCATCAACTTGTGCCTGAAAGTTGTCCCTAGCCATTGGTCTGTGCCATCAATTTGATGCTTCTGTCCAGTATTCTTGGGTGCTGGCGCTGAGCCATCTGTTGGGCACAGCTGTTCCCGGTGAGCTACAAAGATGTCCTTCATGGTGCTTGTCCTCATGGAATGACAACTCAACTGTTGAATAAGTTCTCTCTGTTGTAGCATGGCATGTGTTGTTCTTTGTGCTCTCACTCTGGACACTTGAGTTCTTTTGCCTGCAATCCCAGCTATACATGGAAGATGAAAATCAAGATGATTGAAGTTCAAAGCCAAGCCTGGGTAAAATGTTAGCAAGACCCCATCTTAACCAACAAGTTGGTCATGGTCATCTATAATCTCAACTACGGGGCATAGATAGGAGGATGGCTATCCAAGGCCAACCCTGGGGAAAAAAGCAAGACACTATCTGGAAAAGAACTCAAGCAAAACAAATGGTGGCTGGGGCCCATGGCTCAGATGGTAGAAGTACCTGCCTAGAAAGTGTGAAATCTTGAGTTCAAACCCTTGTATCACAAAAACAAAACAAAAACAATACTGATCTCTGTGAGAAAAGAGACCTTGTGAATTTCTCATGGCATCTCCATCAAGCTTCTGGAAGGACGCTTTCCACATAGTAGACACTGTTGGATGAGTGACTAGACATGGGACTGTCTGGCAAATTTATAAAGCATATGGGATCATTTAATTTATGATTTGCTGTTAAGATTTAGGCAGGTACCTACTGATTTATATTCCAACTTGTATTCAAATGTTATTCATTCTGGGTGAGCACACCATTCATTGTGTATTTAACCAATTAGTGTGCCTATCTGTTATTTTTCTAGCTTGTCAAGATCACTTTGAAGGATAAGCCCTTAAAAATATCAATTTATTTTATCATCTGTGCATCGTCTAAAGACATGCTATTTGTTTAGTGCTATTCTGGTGTTAGAATTCTATAATTATCCTCATCAGAGAGGGAGGAACTGTACTCTTCCACCCACTGACAGTCCCTGAGTGATCACTGAGAGAATAATGTCCACTCAAACAAATATTCATTAAGCTCCCATTATGAAGCCAGATCAGCAAGCCACCTGGAGAAATCTGTCATGTGGTTCCTGGCCTCTGTTTTCTCTCAGCTAATTGAGGGAAGAGCACACACAAGTGAAAAGTTCAATATGGAAGGTAGACACTTCACTGGTATGCATTGCATTTAGGGTGATGGGGGTCAAATGCCAATTCTGATTGGCTGGTTTTTAATTCAGATCACTGAAGCACCTATTCTGATTGGTCAGAAGTCTCTTGATTACTTGACCATCCATCCTGATTATCCAGGCTTCTACTTTGATTAGACACTGCTTATTAAAAATTTGTAGATTGCCACTGGATGCAATATTTTTTTAAATATAGGATGACAATTTTAAAATGATTGTATCTGCTTGATGAATGAGTCTTTCCTAGCTCAGGTTCTATGACAAAGCCATGGTGTAAAGAAGGTGAAGGAGGTCTGAATACGACCAAGGTAAGACTACCTCTGCCATAAGCCCCATAAACTTGGGCAAGGATCAAGGCCAATGGCCAGATGAAGACACTTCTTCTCTTGGGGCCAGTGGTGAATCCCTAGGTACTCAGAATAAAAAAGAAGCCCCTTTTAACCACCAGTATTTCACACCTGTAATTCAAGATACTAAGGAGGCTGAGATCTGAGGATCAAGGTTTCAAGCCAGACTGAAAAGGAAAGTCCATGAAACTCTTTTTTTTTTCTTTTTGCTTATGTGGTGCTGAGGAATCGAACCCAGGGCCTCAGGCTTGCAAGGCAAGCGCTCTACCACTGAGCCACCTTCCCAGCCCATCCATGAAACTCTTATCTCCAATTAACCACCAAAAAGCCAGAGTAGACCTAGCCTTGAGTAGAAAAGCCAAACAAGAACATGAGGCTCTGAGTTTAAGCTCCAGCGCTGCGTACACACACACACACACACACACACACACACACACACACACACACACACACACACACACACACACACACACACACACACACCACCACCACCACCACCACCACCACCACCACCACCACCACCACCACCACCACCACCACCACCACCACCACCACCCAAAAGAAGCCCTTAAGTTGCAACTCTTCTGAATGGTCCCACTTCTGGACAGGAATCATCTCACAATGCAAACTCCTCTTTGTACAACTACTATGTGCTAATAAAAATATAAGTAAACAGTGAAGGAGAGAAAGTGATCAAGATGCATTGTACTCATATTCTGACTTGCTGAATTGAGAGCCCTTGTCACAACAGAAAAAGGTTTCTGAGGATAAAATGTTAGCCAAATTCATTCCTTTACATTAACCTAGGCATTGCCATGTATTTTGGGTAGAGCTTCTTGTAAA
>NW_027205777.1:0-12612 GCF_024711535.1 Dipodomys merriami
CTTTTCTTGCTCTCTCTGCTCTTTTCTAGCTCTTTCTTTTGCCAGCCACGTGTAGTGCCAACCTTGCCTGGTCCCAGCAGGGCTACTGAATAAACCTACCCCTTACCTGAATACCACGTGAGTGCTGGTGCAGTTCTTACTCGGTTACCTCTTTTTAAAAACCTAACATAAATGGTGCCGTGACTCGGATAAAGGCTTAAAGTCATGAAAGCTGGGATTTCTGTGTTTTTTTTTTCCTCTTTTTTCTTTTTTTGTTCTTTCCTTTTTGCTCTGAGGAATACCCGCAGTTCTGACGGCCTTTTGCGAACCAGTCTGTCTGCGGCGGAATCAACGCATCGATACCATTGCTGCCTTCACATCCACGTCCACACCACTTCTCTACTCTGGTGAGTGAAACTACTCTACGGCTCTCTGTTACTCAGTCTCTGTCCAGACGTGGCGCCACGCCAGAGAGCTCCTACAGCCTTTAGCTGAAAGGCCGGTCACTTCTGAAGCCGAGGACGCTTGGCTTTGGGGGCTTGGCCATTTCTCTCTAAAGGGCTCTGGGGGAAGTCGGGATGCCACTTCTGCCTGGTCAGCTCTCTCCTTCACTCACCAGACTGACTCTACTCATTTAATGGGGTGCTACGAATCACGCCTGAGCCGTGAAACCCCTTTGAAATGCCTCCTGTGCTCCCTGGAAAGCCAGAGAGCCTAATTTTACACAGTTTTTGCTACTGCAATGGTCAATGGTCAGAAGTTTAATTTCAGGCTGTCTTTGCTCTCTCTCTGCCATTCATGTCCAACTTTCTACCCTTTTTTCTACAACTTTTTGGCTTGTGCCTTGAAGAGTGCGACGCAGGCTGGGTCCCAGGGACCCCCCTCTAGGTTCCCTCTCAAAGGCTAGCCAATGTAGGCTTGATCTATTTGTTCAGGGGTTCAGGGTTTCTTTGCATTCTTTCAGAAATTCGCCATCTTGAATTCGCCATCTTGGCCACGTGGTGGGTTAAGGGTTTGACCCCATCTGACCCTTAACCTTCCACTAAGTTTACTACTGCATCTATTCTAAGGTGCCTTGCTAACAAGTTGCTCTTTTCACAGGCCCTAGTAATGGAGGCCTGATATGCTTTGTTAGCAAAGATGTCTAAATGTTGTCGAAATTTTAGGTTTTAAGTTTTGCCTTTTTTGTTTTGTGTTGTGTATTCTACTACTGACTAAATGGTTCTAAAATACTGGGCATATCTATGCTAAAATTCTCATCACATCTAATGAGTTTTGTCATTTCAGAATATTTGTTGGTCAATTCTTGATAAGAACCAGGTAAGCTCTACTTATTCTACTTGATCTCCTTGTTGCTCTAACTGGAACTTAGCAGTCCATCTAACATGATTGCTGGATTGTATAACAATACATTTGACTGGGCACTGGTGCTCACACTGGTAATCTTGGCTACTCAGGAGGCTGAGATCTGAGGATTGTGGTTTGCAGTCAGCCCAAGCAGGAAAGTCTGTGAGACTCTTTTTTTTTGTGTGTGAAAATACTGTAGAGAGGGGTTACAATTACATGGGCAAGATAATGAGTACATTTCTTATCAAGCATTGTAGCCTCCTTTGTTTCCCCTTCTCATCCCTTCCTATCCTCCCCCGACCCTCTCACCCAACCCTCCCCCACGACCAAAAGTTCGTTTTCAACATAACGACTTGTCCATTGTGAGACTCTTATTTTTTCTTTTCTTTTCTTTTTTTTTTTGCCAGTTGTGGGGCCTGAACTCTGGGCTTGGGCACTGTCCCTCAGCTCTTCAGCTCAAGGCTAGTGCTCTACCACTTGAGCCACAGTGCCACTTCCAGCTTTTCCTGCTATGTGGTGCTGAGGAATCGAACCCAGGGCCTCATGCATGCAAGGCAAGCACTTTACCACTGAGCCACCTTCTCAGCCCCATTGTGAGACTCTTATTGCTAATAAATCACCACAAAAGCTGGAAGTGGATCTGTGTCTTAGATGTTAGAGTGCAAGCATTAAGCATAAAAGCTCAGGGACAGCTCAGGCCCTGAGTTCAAACTCCAAAACTAGTTGTCCCCCCCCCCAAGAAAAAAAAGAGTATTTAGTCTGGTAGACTGGTTTCCAAAGTGGAATGTTAAGTAGAGCCCAGAAGTTAATATTTCTGTTCTTCCAGATTCTCACTAGCAATTACTGTTGTCCATGTTCTGGATTTTGGCCATTCTGATAAGTGTGCTGTGCTGTGCTGTATGTGTGTGTGTATACGCTCGTGCCAATCTTGGGGTTTGAACTGAGGCATAGGGCTAGCCCGGAGTTTTGGTTAATTGGAAATGAGTCTCACAGGCTTTTAGGCCTAGGCTGGCTTTGAACCATGATCCTTTAATGTTTTCTTTCTGGGTACCTAAGACTATAGGTATGAGCCATCTGCACCTGGCTCTTTTTAATCTGCGATTCTTTTATCCACAATTTTTTTGGGGGGAGCCCGGTCGTGGGGTTTGTACTCTGAGCCTGTGCGCTGCCCCTCAGCTCTTTAGCTCAAGGCTACTGCTCTACCACTTGAGCCACAGCGCCACTTCTGGCTTTTTGCTTATGTGGTGCTGAAGAATCGAACCCAGGGCCTCAGGCATGCAAGGCAAGCGCTTTACCACTGAGCCACTTTCCTAGCCCCTGCAATTCTTTTATGAAATATGATGTGGAACATTTTATCATATGCTTGTTTGCCTTATCCTCTTTGATGTGTTTTAAAGCCTTTAGCCAACTTTTAGAATTGGTTTGCTTTCTTTTTATTGTTGAAGTTTAAGAGTTCTTTTTTTTTTTTTTTTTTAGTTTAAGAGTTCTTTACCTATTTTGGGTGCTTTGAGAGACTTACTGTTCTGTAATTGCACTCAATTTTAAAATTATCATGTATTATTGGAACGAGTGATAAATATATTTGTATTGTTGAAAAAGAACAGAGGTGAAGCCACTTAGCATAGAACATGGAATGTATATGTTTAATAATATTATTTGGATTTTTTTTAGTGGGGGGTCCGGTCATGGGGCCTGAACTCTGGGCTTGGGCACTGTCCCTCAGCTCTTCAGCTCAAGGCTAGCACTCTACCACTTGAGCCACAGCGCCACTTTCGGCATTTTTTCTTTTTTTCTTTTTTTTTTTTTAAATTGTATTTTATTTTATTTGAGAACATACTGTACAAAGGGGCTACAATTACATGGGCAGGATAATGGATACATTTCTTACCAAGCATTGCAGCCTCCTCCTTTGTTTACCCTTCACTTCCCTTCCCCGCCTCCCCCCTCCCCCCACCCAATTTTACCCCCCTCCCCCCACCCAATTATACCCCCCTCCCCCCGGCATTTTTTCTTTTTGCTTATGTGGTGCTGAGGAATCAAACCTAGGGCCTCAGGCATGCAAGGCAAGCGCTCTACCACTGCGCCACCTTCCCAGCCCCTCACACAGGTTTCTTAAGTAGTATGCTAACTAAAGGAGATAACAGAGAACTACCTTATAACTAAAAGAATAATATAGGTATTTTGGAATGATCTGGTTTTTAACAAAAAAATTTTTGGGGTGGGGGTCGGTTGTGGCACTTGAGTTCAGGGCATGTTCATTGTCCTTGGGCTTTTGTGCTCAAGATTAGCACTCTACCACTTTGAGCCACAGCTCCACTTCTGGTTTTCTGGTGGTTAGTTTCCTACTGAGGCTGTCTTTGAACCATGATCCTGAGATCTCACCCTTGAGTAGCTAGGATTACAGGTGTGACCCACTAGCACTCAGCTTGATCTGATTTTTTAATTATTATTACAATTTTTAGTAAATCTAAAAGGTCATGTGAATGGGTTTTGCATTATTTTTCCATCTGGTCTCACTCCTCTTTGTCCCCTCATGCACACAGTTTCTACTTCTTTTACAGCCTCCTGCTGTTTTTTGTGTTTATATCTGTATCTTCCATGTCTTTCTTCCAGTTTCTTTGAGTCTATAAGTGTCTTCCCTGATAAAATTGAAAGTTCTCTATAAATTCTTTGTAGGAGTTCAGGCTTGATATAAACATTTCTCTTTAGTATTTCTATTAGGTCTCTCCATGTTGGGTATATACTCTGTATTCTGTAGATACTAAATGATTGAATAAACAGATTTCAAGCTTTCACATTATACCCACCCTTCTTCCTTCCTTCATTCCTTGTCTTTTTTTTGCAAGTCCTGGGGCTTGAACTCAGGGCCTGGGCACTGTCCCTGAGCTTCTTTTGTTCAAGGATGGCACTCTACCACTTGAGCCAGAGCACCATTTTTGGCTTTTTCCGTTTTTGTGGGACTGAGGTAGCAAACCCAGGGCTTCATGTATGCTAGGCAAGTACTCTGCCACTAAGTCACATTCCCAGCCCTGAACTAATTTTTCATTTAAAAATGTACATTTACCATTTGTTCTTGCTACACATTTTTATAATGCTATTAAAACTTACATAAGAAATTACAAAATATTATTTAGAGCTTGTAAAAAGCTCTACTGTTACTAGCTTTATGTATTTTTCCATTATTTTTGTAAATGTTGGAGCAGGTTAATTCTTTTTTCTTTCCTTAAGCCTCTTTCTTTTGAAGCAATTATCCTTTTTCTAGCCAAAGTATTAGGAAACAGACAATCTTCCTTTTAAATCTAAATGACTAAACTCAAACCAATTAAGATTTCAGAGACACAAGAATCAAGGAGGTTTTAATCTCAACTTATATTTGCATTTATGACCATTGCCTCTCCAGAGGGAGAGCTGGGGAAAGTCGACCCCTACACCTTGCTTTCAGGTTGAAGACAATCGACACGGAATAGTTTAACATAAAAGGCTTTTTTTGTGTTAAACACCTTTTTGGAAAGGAGCATACAATCATTAATCAAAATCCTGCCAATTTGCATTGTTCATTGGGGAATAGGCTTTCAAAAGCCAAGGAACAAAAGAGGATTTGGTTTTCCAATCTCCCCAAAGCAGCGGCAGATTGTGAAGCAGCTAACAAGAGAAATCAGAGTACTGTACACATTATCTAGGTGTGTGTATACGAGAGAGATCGAGATCTGTTACACACTATTTATAACAGGAGCACCAACAGATGCACTGAATCCACCTGCATGCTCCCAACCCCTTTGATCTCCCCACCCCAAACTGGGATACAAAGAGGATGGGAGGAGGGGACTAGAGCGAGAGAAATGCAGCCACCTATGCAGCAGCCCCCCAGAGAAGTCCCTGGAGGTCCTGCGCCCCCCCCCAGCACTGGGGTGGGGTTTGGGGCGCCCCCAGGCTCGCCTGCTGGGGTAAAGGTGCAGGAGCTGGGTTCTGGCTTCGGTGATGTTTACTCAGTAGGCTGGCAAAAGGGCTGAGGAGCGGGAAGCTGCGCCCCCATTAGGATCAGGAGTCTCTGTGACCCGAGAACCCCCTGCGGAGCCAAGGCAGTGTGAGCATGAAGGCAGGCTTGGGGAGGAGGAGAGCCTAGTGCCGGATCACCCGTGCGCACCTTGTGCAGGTGCATCGGTGCCTCCTCCCTCTCCTTTCCCCTCCACAGCAACAGTGCATGCGCCTGTCTAGGCGAAGGCAAAGCTGAAGCGGGTGAGCTCTCCCAATCAGAGCCCGGCATTCTCCGAGTACGTATCCTGGAGCTGCCCGCACTGGGCAGCGGGAAGCGGGAAGCTAGAGGCTGGTGGCAGGCGGCGGGAGCAGAGGGCAGGCCCCACGGCTGGTGGGGGGGCGGGACGTGAGACTTGGGCATAGCCTGGAAGGCCCGAGAAAGTCCTAGGAGCTGTGTGTGAGGGAAGTTCCTTCTTTGCTCAGCCCCCAGAAGTGGGGGCTGCAGGGGGCGGGGTATTCCCCCTCCCTCTCCAGGCTCCTAGAGGCCCTCAGGTTCCAACAGTTTTCATTTGGGGCCTCCTACTCGGAGGCTGGGAGCTGCCTCTGGGGTCTAAGGACCTCTGGACCACAACGCCCCCAGAGGTAAAGGGTTCGACTGGGACGGGAGGTGTGGAGCGGAGCCGTGGGGGGAACGGGGGTCCCCGGGCTGGTTTGGGCCGCTGCGGGGCCCCATCGTTAGCCGGGACAAGCCTTCCCAGCCAGTCCTGGCCCACTGCAGCTAGATCTCGGAGGAGCATCCTAGGAAGAGAAGAGCAGGTAGGACTCCGCCTCCCCACAGTCAGCCCCTAGGGGCATAGCCACGCCATTCACTCATTCGTTCATTCCTCATCATTTGTCATTCATTTGTCAGCCTTTTGACCTTTTGGCTGATATTTCACGTTTTTAGGCCAAACTATTTTATTAGTCTATTACTCTTGAACATTTTGTGTTTGTGGTAGACTTTACTTTTTTTTTTTTCAGGTTGTGGGGCATGAACCCTAGGCCTGGTCACTGTCCCTCAGCTCTTCAGCTCAAGGCTAGTACTCTAGCACTTGAGCCACAGAGCCAATTCCAGCGTTTTCTGCTTATGTGGTGCTTAGGAATTGAACCCCAGGGCCTCATGCATGCAAGGCAAGCGCTCTACCAATGAGCCACCTTCCCAGCCTGGAGACTTAGTTCTTGGTACTGTGTTGTGTCTTCTCCTTAGTCTCTTTATTTGAATAATTTTTTTAAATCCCCAGTGGTCCTTTCTGAGGCTTGCTTAGTGGGAGCAGAGACAGAGCACACTGGTATTTTGTTCCTCTTTTTAGTCTTCAGGATGTATTTTTTTCTTTTTTCTTTTTGTTGGCCATGATACTTGAGCTCCAGGCCAGTGCGCTGTCCCTGAGCTCTTCAGCTCAAGGCTAGGGCTTTCTACCACTTGAGCCACAATGCCACTTCTAGCCTTTTCTGTTTATGTGTTGCTGAGAAATCGAACCCAGGGCCTCATGCATGTGAGGCAAGCACTCTATGGCCAAGTCACCTTCCCAGCCCCTTCAGGATGTCTTTGTACGTTCAAAATGTCAATAATTATTTCATTATTTCTTTCCCCTTCAACAAATCACTTCAAGTTTTACCTGTTCCCTTTCTTAATCAGGAATAATGTTTTTCAGAGTTCTAGGTTAAGTAATAAAAACTGAAGGACAGGAACTTGATATGGCTGCTGGATGGGTGGGTTGGTAGTACAGAGTGATGGGAGGGGTGACTGATCAAGACTCAGTGTACAAACAAATGTACATGTAAAACTATAACCCTTTTGTAGAATCATTAGAAGATAAAAATGAAAAAAAATTAATAACAAAAACCCATTGTCTTCTTAGAATATTAGATTTCTGTGAATAGACGTTCTCGTGGTTTATTAGTATTTGCATATATTTGGATGCTGTGAATTATTTTCTCTCTGTTTAGTATATTTACCCAGAGATTCCTTAATACTGAAGTAAGGTAAATTGGCTCTATATAAGTTGAAGTATCTCCTATAGAAGAGGTTTCTAGGAAGTAGGCAGGCTAAAGCAAGTGACAAGTTCTCTTTCCTTCTTCCTTTTTTTTTTCTTTTGTCAGTTGTGGGGCTTGCACTCTGGGCTTGGGCACTGCCCCTCAAGGCGAGTACTATACCACTTGAGCTACAGCGCTACGTCTTGTTTTCTGTATGTTTATTGGAGATAAGAGTCTCATGGCCTTTCCTGACCAGGCTGGCTTTGAACTATTCAGCCTCCTGAGTAGCTAGGATTACAGGCGTGAGCCACCAGCACCTGGCTCCTTCTTCCTTTTATCTTTTTGCAAGAAGGCCTTTGAAAATTACCGTAGATTATATTATTAAAAGGTAATTTATGAAGAAGGCCTTTTGTACACATTAGTAAAAAAGATTTTTATAGAGATATCTCTATGATCAAGAGAGTTAATCATTATTGTTCTTTTCTATGTTGGTATTGGGCTTGAACTCAGGGCCTGTTGCTCTTACTTAGCTTTCTTGTTCATATATGGACCTCTACCACTTGAGCCTTGGCCCTACCTTTTTTGCTGTTTTTTTAATTGAAAGACCCCAGACTCACTGGGATGCTTTCTTCAACGGGAGGGCACCCCAAGAACCAAGACTCCAAACCAGCAGATGCAACAAGCAAGAGGATTTTATTAGGCGTTTGCGCAAACGGTCTCCCTGTCGAAGGCAGACTGGAAGCCCCGAGCAGAGGTTACAGGCACTTTTAAAGACAAAAACCACAGGATTAGCATAAGACCCCAGGCTCCCCAGGATTGGCTCAGCTCTGCACAGGAAGTTTTGTAACACTTGTTGAAAACTAGTTGGTTCCCTAAGGGGGGGGGAGGCTTCTCTGGAGGGGAGTCCACATAGTTACAGGCTCCCTAGTTTGCTGGGCTCGCCAGATGGTCTTTATTTTGAGCCCCCTTGCTGAGAGTTTCTAAACAGGGCGTTAGAAGAACATATCTATGTTTGCAGACCCTGTCCCTGGGCCGGCCTGCATCTGGACTTTGTAACTTTTTAACTTATTTCTGGGAGGGGAAGAGTCAGTGTTAGCGCAAGCAGGTTTACAGAAGCAGAATTAGCAGTTAGCATATTAAAATGGACATGGCCCATATAGTAAAATGGACATAGCCCCAATTTCAATCTTTCATTTATTATTATTTTTTTGAGATGCAGTCTCAAAGACTTCTGACCAGGATGGTTTTAAATTTTAATTGTCCTCTTATCAGTGAGCCACCAGTGTCAGCTGAATTTTCTTGCTTTTGTTTTTTATTTTTGTTTATCAGTGAGAGTTTACCTGTCGAGAGAGATAACTGTAGTTTTCTTTCCCAGGACTTGCTGAATTAAAAAAAAAAGGGGGCATTTGAAATTGTATATTTTATTGGATTGTTAGCTTTTCAAAAAAATTTTTAGGGCTAGGAAGGTGGCTCAGTGGTAGAGCACTTGCTTTGCATCCCTGAGGCCCTGGGTTCGATTTCTCAGCACCACATAAGCAAAATGAAAAAAGATGGAAGTGGCGCTGTGGCTCAAGTGGTAGAGCACGAGCCTTGAGCTGAAGAGCTGAGGGACAGTGCCCAGGCCCAGAGTTCAGGCCCCACGACCGGAAGAGCTGGCCCTCAGCTCTTTAGCTCAAGGCTAGTGCTCTACTACTTGATCCACAGCGCCACTTCCAGCTTTTTTCATTTTGCTTATGTGGTTCTGAGGAACAGAACCCAGGGTCTCATGCATGCAAGGCAAGTGCTCTACCACTGAGCCACCTTCCCAGCCCCTTTTTGTTTTATTTCTTTTTCATGTTTTTTTTTTTTTAATTTCTATTGAGGAACGCTGAATAAAAGAAACCACAAATCACCATTGGACCTTTTATTTGGGAGTGGTTTGGACTTTTCAGTTGCAATATAGTTTTACAACTATCTGGTTGGGCAGAGGGAGTAGGTGACTAATGCCTGTAATCTTAGCAATTCCTGAGGTTGAGATCTGACTCTCTTGGTTCAAATCCAGCCAGGAGACTTGTTACTCATCTACAATTAACCACTAAAACGGCTGGAAGTGCAGCTGTGCGTCAAGTGGTAGAGTGCTAACCTTGAGCCCGAAAACTCAGGCCTTGAGTTTTAGCTTCAGGACCAGAACCAACAAAACAAAACAAAAAACTTCATTAGGAGTAGCTGCTTGTTTTTTTTTTTTTTTTTAAAGAAATAGAATTATCTGTCCTGCAGTTGGGTACTACATATTCCATTTCCAAGTTCAAACATAATTTGTTATTATTTTTCCACAATTATTATTTTTTGGATAACTTTTCTTATAAAATATTAAAAGTAAATACCTGTTCTTTCAAGAAGGATCATGTTTGTGGGTTTTTTTTTTTAATGTTTTCGTCATTTTTGCTTCCAATGCTTTTTTTGGTCCATTGTGGGGCTTAACCTTGGGTACTGGGTGCTGTCCCTGAACTCTTTTGGTCAAGGCTAGTGCTCTCCCTCTTTGAGCCACAGTGCTACTTCCAGTTTTTCTGGTAGTTATTTGGAGATAAAAGATTCTCATGGGACTGGGAAGTTGGCTCAATGGTAGAGTGCTTGCCTCACATGCATGAGGCCCTGGGTTTGATTCCTCAACACAACATAAGCAGAAAAAGCCAGAAGTGGCGCCATGGCTCAAGTAGTAGGGTGCTCGCTTTGAGCTGAAGAGCTGAGGGACAGCGCCCAGGCCCAGAATTCAGGCCCCACGACCAAAAAAAAAGTCACATGGACTTTGTTGCCCAGGATGGCTTTGAATTTTTATCTTCAGATCTCAGCCTCCTGATTAGCTAGGATTACAGGTGTGAGCCACCAGTGCCTGCTGCTTTATAAAAATAAACCCTTCTTTGAAAAAATCCCTTGTGGGGCTGGGAAGGTGGCTCAGTGGTAGAGCGCTTGCCTTGCATACATGAGGCCCTGGGTTCGATTCCTCAGCCCCACGTAAGCAAAAAGTAAAAAGCTGGAAGTGGTGCTGTGGCTCAGGTGGTAGAGCGCTAGCCTTGAGCTGAAAAAGCTGAGGGACAGTGTCCAGGCCCAGAGTTCAGTCCCCACGACCGGACCAAAAAAAAAAATAAATAAAAAAAAATAAAAAATCCCTTGTTTGTTATACAATAATTTAAAAAAAATTAGCAACCAGCCTATAGATCCAAAGGAAAATAATCAGTTCTTTCAGGATTCAAATATAAACTTGCTGTTGTATTGTTTATTATATTAACAGACTTTAGTCCACCTAACCTGTAACACAGACATCTTGAACAATTTCAATCGCCAATAAAGAACTATATCATTAAGAAACAGTGGGGTATTTTTAAGGAGTTGCAAGACTTACCATGAGTGTAAACTCTTCAAATACTGCCACTGGTGATACTCAAAGGTAAGCCTCCAGTCTCTTTTTTTTAGTTGAAAAATGCTATTCGTTGCAAGGAACAAGTAATTGTGACTGTCAGAGCTAATTGGAAGAATTTTGATGGAAGCATAAAGGAAGTAAAAATATCTTGAAATGGAGCAAACAGGATGATGGCTTATAAACATAGCTCTGGGTCCAGAGATTCTATAGGGATTATTATGCTTCTTTGTGAACTTTATTAACTCTGTGTATGTGAAGTTTGTCCTGAGACTAGAGCTTTGGTTGTTCTTTTCCATTACTCTAAATCTTTTACTTGTGTCTCTGCTTATTTCCACTTGGGTTTGGCCATTATTTCATTTTGCCATAATGTCTGTGATTCTAATTTCTCTTGTTCATCTCAGTAGCCCTAATTGCTTCTGCTTAAGCATTCTTTTAGTTTTAGCTCTACTGTTAATTGCTCTTGTACTTTATCTCTCAGTTTACATTTTGAGAAGATGCATTTAATTGCATCATTTGAAGGTAGAATGAGATTTTTTTTTCTGTTGGCCATGGGGCTTGAACTCTGGGCCTGGGTGCTGTCCCTCACCTCTTCAGCTCAAGGCTAATGCTCTACCACTTGAGCCACAGCACCACTTCTAGTTTTCTGGAGGTTTATTGGAGGTAAGAGTCTCATGGACTTTCCTGCTTGGCTGGCTTTGAACCGAGATCCTCAGATCTCAGCCTCCTGAATAGCAAGGATTACAGGTGTGAGCCATCAGCGCCCAGCTTGCTTCATCTTTTTTGTATCATAGATTCCTTTATACCTTTGAGTAAGGTGATTAATTTTAGTTCATTCACCTATGGTAGGTGGAGTACAGTATTCTAAGGTATTACAAAACTGGGCCCTTGAGGAGAATTTAACTTTCTATTAAATATAGTTTTAAAAAAGGTAAGTACAGAAATTGAACCTATATATGTAGAACTTTTTTTTGTCAGTCGTGGGACTTTGAACTCTGGGCCTGGGCGCTGTCCCTCAGCTCTTCAGCTCAAGACTAGTGCTCCACCACTTGAACCACAGCACCACTTCTGTTTTTTTGGTGGTTAATTGGAGATAAGAGTGTCATGGACTTTCTTGTCTGCACTGGATTTGAACCGTGGATTCTCAGATCTCAGCCTCCTGAGTAGCTAGGATTACAGGCGTGAGCCACTGGCACCTGGCTATGTAGAACTTTTATAGTCACATAACAGAAAAATTCTGCTAAATCTAAAATAATTGGGGATTATATTCTGTATATTTAATTCTGTTTTCAAAATAATTTATTTAAAAGATATTCTAGGGCCTGGGAAGGTGGCTAAGCAGTATATTGCTTGCCTTGCATTCATGAGGCCCTGGGTTCGATTCCTCAGCACCACATAAGCAGAAAAAAGCCAGAAGTGGCGCTGGGGCTCAAATGGTAAAGTGCTAGCTTTGAACTGAAGAGCTCAGGGACAGGGCCCAGGCCCAGAGTTCAGGCCCATGACCGAAAACAAACAAACAAACAAACAAACAAACAAACAAATAAATAAATAAATAAAATCTTTTAAAAAAGATATTCTACAAGCCAGGTGCAAGTGGCTAATGTCTATTATCTTAGCTACTCAAGAGGCTGAGATCTGATAAATGTGGTTCAGAGTCAGCTTGGGAAGTCAAATCCATGAGACGTTTATTTATTTATATTCTTTATTTGTTTTAAATTTATTCTGTAAACACTGTATAGAGGAATTACAATTACATGGGCAAGATAATGAGTACATTTCTTTTTATTTTTTTGTCGGTCATGGGGCTTGAACTCTGGGCCTGGGCGCTGTCCCTCAGCTCTTCACCTCAAGGCGAGCGCTCTACCACTTGAGCTACAGTGCCACTTCCAGTTTTTTGGTGGTTT
>NW_027205778.1:0-12610 GCF_024711535.1 Dipodomys merriami
CTTAAATATGTATTTTAATGTTTTCGTTTCTTCATGCATGTGTTTCTAACGCATTTATAAGATTATTTCGTCGTTGCTTTGTATGTCCCTCCCCCACAGTGTAACCCCCGCTTTCACTATATTTGATGTCAGTATAACATGTGGAGGAGATGGGGACAAACAAGTCGTTTAAGGATTCAGGTAGACCTGTTGCAACAATGAGAAGTACAAAATGTCATGTCAAAACCAGCTTTTCAATGTCGGTGGGGGGGGAGGGGGGTATAATTTGGTGGGGGGAGGGGGGAGGCTGGGAAGGGAGGTGAAGGGTAAACAAAGGAGGAGGCTGCAATGCTTGGTAAGAAATGTATGCATTATCCTGCCCATGTAATTGTAGCCCCTCTGTACAGTATGTTCTAAAATAAAATTAAATTAAATTAAAAAAAAGAAAAATGAACCCTAAGATATGTATTTTAAATGTTTTTTTTTCTTTCATGCATTTGTTTCTAACGCAATTATAAGATTATTTCTTTGTTGCTTTGTATGTCCCTCCCACATAGTATAACCCCTTCTTTCACTGTATTTGATGTCAGTATAATTTGTGGAGGGGAAGGGGAAAAACAAGTCGTTTAAATAAAGATACAGGTGGACCTGTTGCAACAATGAGAAGTACAAGTTGTCATGTCGAAAATGAATTTTACAACTTGGTGGGGGTAGGATTGGGTGGGTTGGAGGGATGGTAGGAAGGGATGGGAAGGGTAAACAAAGAGGAGGCTACAATGCTTGATAAGAAATGTTCTCACTATCTTCCCCATGTAATTTTAACCCTTCTGTACAGTATTTTCACAATTAAAAAAAATAAGAAGAGGAAAAGAAAGGCAGGTGTCAGAAGCTGCTGCCTGTAATCCTAGCTCTTCAGGAATCTCAGAGGTAGAGAATGCCTGTTTGAATTCAGTTGGGAAAGGAAAGTCCACAGTACTCTTATTTCTGAGGGATCACAGGAATAAAAAATGCCATGAGTGGGGCTGTGGTTCAAGGAAAGAGTAATATCCTTGACAAAAGAGGCTCAAGGACAGTGCCTGGGCTCATGATATAACCCCCAAACTTGCCAAACAAACAAACAAACAAAAAACAAGTAACACCATCTCTCCCCATGTATGTATGCATGCATTTCTATCGGTAAAGGTCCGGAGTCCCTATTGTGAAAGGCACCCAGCTAGGAAATTTGCTTTGAATAGAATGATTTCATAGCACAGACAGTGTTTTCAAGACAGTGCATGTTCCGGGGACCCTCACTGTTCCCAGGGTAGCCTGAAGTTTTCTCCGCACCCCAGGCTGCTGGAGGAACTCTGCCTCATTGTTGAAACAGGCAGACAAAAAGCTTGACTCCTGTACAGCTGTGTAACAAACAATTCACCCAAGGAAATTAGTGAGGATGAGTGTGGGGAGGTTCTGAAGGCCAAGAGAAAAAGACCTCTTTGTATCCCAATCTATCTCTCCCCCTAATGCTCTGTTTTGACAGGAATCTTTCATTTTTGCCACCTTCTGTGGCAGGCCAAGTTTTCTGCACTCATCCTGTATTTTTAGACTATGTTCCAGTGTTGAAATAAACTGCTACAATTAATTCAATGGTCCTTCTGGCAGACAACAAGTGAGCTGACCCTAATAAAATGATTCATTATTGGCAATGGTGTCTTCCTAGGTTTCAGGAAGTTTGCTAAATCTAAGCACATGTGTAATATCACAATGTTCCTGTCATTTAGGGCTGGTGAAGCTTATCAGGTTTTGAAACCTTTGACCTCTCCTAGTTGGGTCCTGGGTGGCTAGATTTGGGGTTGAACAAAGGGCCTGGGTGCTGAGCATGAGATCAGAACAGAAGCTCAGTGCTTTACCATTTGGTGTCACAGCTTCACTTCTGGTATCTGTGGTGTGTGTGTGTGTGTGTGTGTGTGTGTGTGTGTGTGTGTGTGTGTGTGTGTGTGTGTGTGTGTGTGTGTGTGTGTGTGTGTGTGTGTGTGTGTGTGTGTGTGTGTATGCATGTATGTGTGTGTTCATGCATGTGTGTGCATACACTTGTCCTGGAGCTTGAACTCAGGATCTGAGCACTGTATCTGAGTTTCTCCTGTACAAAGTTAGCACTCTACCCCTTGACCCCTGCAGCTACTTCAGGCTTTTTTCTATTGATGTGGTACTAAAGAATCAAAACCAGGGATTCATTCATGCAAAGCACTTTACTCCTCAGACACATTCTCAGAACTCCACTTCAGGTTTCTTTGTTTCTTTTCTTGGAAATTGGAGAAGTTGAAGTCTAGTACTGGGTGCTTTCCTTGAACTCTTCAGCTAAAGCCAAGCGCTCTACCACTTGAGCTACAGCACACCTGCAGATTTCTGGTAGGTCACTGGAGAGAAGCCTCTCAAGGATTTTGCTGCCCAGCCTGGCTTCGGGCTATAATCCTCAGCTCTCAGGTTCCTGAGTAGCTAGGATGACAGGCGTGAGTCGCTGGAACCTAGCTTCCATTTCAAGTTTCTAAGTAGTGAATAGGAGATAATAGTCTCGTGGGAACTTTTGTGTCTGGGATAATTTGGAACCGAGATTGTTACATCTCAGCTTGCTGAGTAGGCAGGATGACACACTTCAGCTACAGACACCTAGACTATACCACTCTGCTGCAAGGGGGTCCTTGGCTTCACATGGTAGGATTCTAGCCATGAGCCCAACAGGGAAGGGTCAGTGGCTAGGCCCTGATTTCAAGATCCACGACTGAGAAAAATAAACCAAAACAATTGTCTGCAGGAGACAACTCATTAGAGTTAGGTACATACATCCTTTTGGCCCTGACATGGGGATATCTGAGACTCAGGTTTCTCATCTGCACAATCATCTGACTTGTGGAGCTCTTACAAGGACCAGATGAAAGAATGTACCCCGTGAAGGACTTAGCACACAACCCCTCATGAAGGACTCATCACATAGCTCTATCCCACACACTGTCATTAGAATTAGGATGTTTTCATCAGTATCACCATTCTTTCAGAAACACATCACAAACCACACAAAGTTCACATCTAATGATTTAGAGGGGTGAGTTTTATTGGGTAGGTAGAGTCAGCCACGGGGATTGCAGTGAAAGGTTGGGGATTCTGTCCTAAGATCTTTTGCTCAAGGTTAGAGCTCTACCACTTTGAGCCACAGCTCAGAGTTCTACAGATTCCCTGCCAGCGCTGGGTTTTAAACCCACCATTGTCAGATCTCAGTCCCCATGTATCATGGATGATGGGGTGAGTGAGCCAACAGCATCTGGTTCTGTGGACCAGAGTTGCAGCAGTTTGCCTCTGGCTATGTCATGTTAGATGGCAGCTGTCAGCACCAGACTCCTGGCTTGCTCTGTAATGAAGTATTTGCAGTCCTATCCTTATATAATTGCAGTCAGAACATTCTTTTTTGGTGCCATTCCTGGGTCTTGATTAAGAGTCTAGACAGAGTCCCTAAGCTTTTGTGGTCAAAGCGAGTGCTGAGCTGGTTGAGCAACAGCATGACTTCTGGAATTTTCTGTGCATGTGGCAGTGACGAATAGAACCCAAGGCTTCATACGTATTCGGCGAGCACTCTAATACTGAGCCCCAGTAGTGACAAGTGTATAAACAGATAAATGTGTAAATTGGTAGATAGATAGATAGATAGATAGATAGATAGATAGATAGATAGATAGACAGACAGACAGACAGATAGATGTAGATGCATAAAACAAGAGAGAGATGTCTGTATACTATGAAAATGCATATATGATATTACTACCAATTATTGGCAATTAAATTATGCCTTCCCTTTTTAAGTATCATGATTGCATATATAATAAAATATTAATTGAAAATTAGTCATGGTAGTATAAATGTTGTGCATAATTTTATAATATAATCAAACACTCATACTTATTTAGTTGTTAATTTTATAACATTTCATTTGTATGGATGTACTTGAGAATGGGTTTCTTAGAATCTCTGCCATTCATTAGTGGCAATCCCAGGATTCGACCTCCACACCTAAGTTGCCAGTTTCGGCTATGGCTTCCTTAATAGTCCGCCAAACATCAGCAATGCAAGGTCATGTACTCTTTCTTTGCCTTGCCATTTACATCCAGGATGGTCACAATGCAAAGGAAAAAAAAGGAGGAGTCCCAAGATTTGAACTCAGGTCCTAGGATCCAAGAGTTGACTGTGGCAGAAGTGCCAAGACCTGAGAGCAAGTCCTGTGCTCGATTAATAATAATACTTATTATAATAATTATAATTATAATAATGCCCTGGTTTGGAATTTGCACTATTTTTCTGGCAGGCCTTGTATTTGAACTAAGGGTCTGGATAACTTTGTGACACTGTGGATGAAGGGGAAAGGCTCACCATCCTTGAAGACAAGAAATTCAGACCAATTCCCAGGGCCTGAAATTAAGCTCAGCACTTGAAAAAGTAATTTTAATATATGAGATATATTTACATACATGGGCTTAGTTCATATGATGTTTATTACCATTATTTATTTAGTATTATTACACATATAACAGTTCTTTTATTACATCATACCATATATGATATATTTGCATATGGATTATACCTCATACTGAGACCCAGGACTTGCACAGAAAAGGAAAAAAATGTGTCAAAATTGGCTTCTTACTCCATGAATAAATTTTTGGAAACGATGGGATTTCAACTTATGGCCTACAATGGCCAATCCATAAATGGGGTCACAGTCTTAGCACACCAGCCTCTAGCAAACTGAGCTGCCAGAAAGTTCTGAGGACCTGTGATCAAGCCACAGGAGTACCAAATATAGATAGATAGAGAGATAGATAGATAGATAGATAGATAGATAGATAGATAGATAGATAGATAGATAGATAGATAGAGAGGTAGAGAGATAGATAGAATTGATAGAGAGATAGATAGAAAGATAGATAGATAGATAGATAGATAGATAGATAGATAGATAGATAGATAGATAGATAGATAGATAGATAGATAGAGAGATAGATAAAATTGATCGATCGATCAATAGATAAAATTGATTGGTCGATCGATAGATAGATAGAGAGAGAGAGAGAGAGAGAGAGAAAGAAAGAAAGATAGATAGATAGATAGATAGATAGATAGATAGATAGATAGATAGATAGATAGATAGATAGATAGATAGAAAGATAGATAGACAGACAGATAGAGAGATAGAGAGAGAGATACATAGATACATAGATACATAGATACATAGATACATAGATACATAGATACATAGATACATAGATAGATTCATAGATAGATAGATAGATAAATAGATAGATAGATAGATTGATAGATAGATAGATAGATAGAAAGATAGATAGACAGATAGAGAGATAGAGAGAGAGATACATAGATACATAGATACATAGATACATAGATACATAGATAGATACATAGATAGATACATAGATAGATAGATAGATAAATAGATAGATAGATAGATTGATAGATAGATAGAAAGAAAGAAAGAAGGAAAGATAGATAGATAGATAGATAGATAGATAGATAGATAGATAGATAGATAGATAGATAGATTGATTGATTGATTGATTGATTGATAGACGTATATATATATATATATATATATTCAGGGAGAGTTAATGTGAGGATATTAAATTATATATATAATAACCAATTATTAGTTATCAAATTATGCCTCCATTTAGTGAAGTATCACATTTGAATGCTTATAAAAGCATTAATTAAAAATTAGTCAACATCCTTTCATTAGGGGAATCATACCATGGTGCTGGAATGGAAGATACAAATCCAATAATTTTTATGTGGCATTCTAAAATAGAATCATGAATTAATTGCAAATTTAATTATTACTTTTATAACATTCCATTAGCATTCACATGAATAGGAATTAGTTTGTCAGGATCACCTTCAATTTGTGGGTGGCAGTCTTGGCATTCGAACTCCAGGCTTGGGTAGTTTATTATAATGCAAACCATTGGAATGACAGCGTGAAGATTTCAGATTGTTATGATTACAAAAAAGAACAAGAAGAAAAGAAACCCAGGAGCCAGGGGCTCCTGCCTGTAATCCTAACTCGTCAGGAGGCTGAGATATAGAGAATGACAATTTGAGTTCATTCGGGACAGGAAAGTCCAAGACATTCCAATTTTTTCCCCGCTATTCAGTAGTTTTTCTTTTTTATTTTTTTGTGGCTGGGAAGGGATGTGAAGGATAAACAAAAGAGGAGGCTTCAATGCTTGATAAGAAATGTACTCATTATCTTGCCCATGTAATTGTAACCCCAAGACATTCTTATTTCTAAGAGATCACAGGAAAAAAACAAACAAACATGAATTGGGCTGTGGCTAAAGGGCTGAACACCACCTTTGAGCAAAGGAGCTCACGGACATGTTCTAGGCTCGTAGTACAAACCCAGAACTATCCCACGCCCCCCAAAAAAGAGGCAATAACTCCATGTCTCTGTGTATGGATGGATGATGGATGGATGATGGACATTCAGCAGGTTGCCCATGCCCAGCCTTCCAACATAGGCAAGCTGGGACAAGCCTTGAATTGGTACTAAGTCTGAGCCAGCAGCTTGAACATAGCATCTTTTTCTGCCATTTAATAACTGAAGACCAATGGGACACCTAGCAGCCAGCCACTGCCTCCAGGGAGACCACAGTACCTATACTGTAGGAGTTGTCAAAGTTTCTGTCTCCATATTCTCTATCCCTTTGTAGAATATGAGACTAGACCTCTGGGCCATGGTGGATATCACTCATTTACAATTTATCATTCCTCATTGCTGAGTCACAGGCCGGTCCCAAATCTTGGCAAAGATATGAAATAGTCAGCAATATTTATGTCAAAAGGGGTATGACAATCAATCTCACCCTAATATGTCCTGTTAGAAGTGAGCCTTGGTCTGTGAATGTGGCTTAGTGGTAGAGTGCTTACCTAGCACACACTAAGCCCTGGGTTTGATTGCTCAGTAGCACACAAACAGAAAAAGCCAAAAGTGGCACTGTGGCTTAAGTGATAGAGTGCTAGCCTTGAGCAAAAGAAGCTCAGAAACATGCCCAGAACCTGAGTTCAAGCCCAAAGACTGGCAAAAAAAGTGAGCCTGGTGATACATATTCTTTTGGGACTCAGAGGAGGACCGAGGTTATAGGTAAAAGGTAGGGTAGATGGCAGGTGCTGGTGGCTCACCCCTGTAAGCTACCCAGGAGGCTGAGGTCTGAGGATCTCAATTGCAAGCAGGAAAGTCTATATGAGACACTTTTCTCCAATTAAACATCCAAGAAGCATGAAGTAGAGCTGTGGCCCAAGTAGTAGAGTGCTAGCATTGAGCACAAAAGCTCAGGGATAGGATTGCATCTAGGCCATGAATTCAAACCCCAGGACTGGCATGCACATGCACACACACACACACACACACACACACACACACACACACACACACACACACACTCACACATACACACACACACACACACACACAACATACACACACAAAGATAAAGCATTTGCCAGTCAGCCTGCAAAAGTTCCATCACTAGCACCTCAATATTTAAAAAAAGAGGGAGAAGGGAAGGAAAGACTTGCTCCGCGAGGTGATATAACAAGTGCCAAAATTCCACAGGAGTTCTAAGATGTGGATTCAGGAGAGAGGGACTCAGGCAGAAGGTCCAACATGGGCAATGGTCCTGAGATGTGGTTTAGAGCAGATGGTGTGGGTGGGATGAAGGTTCTGTGGCTTCAAACAAGTCTGGGAGGACATTCAAGGCTGGGTCAAGGTTTGTACTTGAGTCACAGGTATGGTACACAGTCGGGTCCCAGAATGGGGCCCAGGGGGAAGATTGGCTTGCTTTTTACCAGGTACCCCAGCCATTTCCTGTGTCTAGAAGCTTATTTTTCACAGCTCCTGATCCTCAGACCTCCTTTGCATGGAAGAGTCAAGGCAAAAGCAGGGAAGAAAGCTTGCTTAAGAAAAGCTTCTAGCCCAATGCCAGTGGTGGCTCAACCCCTGTAAATCCTAGCTACTCAGGAGACTGAGATAGAGATTTTGGGTCAAGCCAGCTCAGGGCAGAAAGTTAGTGAGACTCTTCTTGCTAATTAATTACGAAAAGCCCAAAATGGAGCTGTGGCTCAAGTGGTAGAGTGCTAAGCTTGAGGGAAAATGTTAAGAGACCACAGCCCAGGCCCTGAGTTCAAGCCTGCGTACTGGCACAGATAAAATAAAGAAAAGCTTTCAGGAGCTCCTAGTCTATTGTGGTGAAAGGCCAGATCAGCTGGGCACCGGTGGCTCACACCTGTCCTCCTACCTCCTCAGCAGGCTGAGATGTAAGGACCAGAGTTCAAAGCCAGCTCAATCAGGAATTCTGGAGATTCTGATCTCCAAGGAACTTCCAGAAAACTGGAAGTGGCTCTGTAGCTCAAATGGTAAGCTAAGAGCTTGGGGACAGGGCCCAGGCCCAGAGTTCAAGCCCCTGACCAACACCTGGCCTGCTTGGACCTCCCTCTGTTGCTCTAGGCAGAATACTTTCCAGTGGGCCACTGAGTATCTCCCAATGTCTAGGTGTCCTACAAGTCTTGGGAGCAGCCTATTTGGAGGCCATTACCTATAGAGCAAGCAACAGTACCATAGAAGGGTTGAGCCTTGGGGCATGGAGATAATCAGAATGGCATCTATCATGGGTGTAATGTATATCTGAACAGTAAATTGACATCTCAGACAACGGTTCTGGGCCAGGAGGGGCAGAAGCTGCAAGATATCACACCAGGTAATGCCCACTCATGTGGATATCAAAAGAGTGTGAATTTGTCTCAGGAATTCACAACTGGCTGGTTGCTGTTGTAGCAGTCACTGTCACTGCAGTTCCAGGGGTCAGAGGCCTGCTTTCCTCACCAGTGCTCAGCGACAGATAAAGGTCTGCAATCGTGGGCCAACTACAAACAAGCATCCGTACTGTCCTTGTCATGGTCCTGTGGCCCTGTACATGGATGTATCTCTTGAGAGTTTACTGGGACTATGCCTCAAGACTGCCCCAGTTCTAGTTCAGCTCATCATATCCACCTTCTGGTATGTTTTGTGTGTGTGTGTGTGTGTGTGTGTGTGTGTGTGTGTGTGTGTGTGTGTGTGTGTGTGTGTGTGTGTGTGTGCGCGTGTGTGTGTGTATCTGTGAGTGTGCGCATAAGCATGTTGGGACTAGGGCTTGATCTCAGGGTCTGTCCCTCACTTTTTTCATACAGGGATAGCACTCTACCAATTAAGCCACAGCTCTTCTTCCAGCTTTTGGGTGGTTATTTGCAGAAGAGAGTCTCAAAGACTTTTCTAGCTGGGCTGCCTCTCAATGGCAATCCTCATATCTCAGACTTCTGAGGAGCTAGGAATATGATAGCATGAGCTATTACCATCTGGCCACAGTTTCTTTCTTGGCTTAAACAGACTACCTCTCTCTAGCTGAGCACCCATCTACAGCTACCCCTCCTAACCCTGGCTTCAGATGAAACATAAACTTTTCTCTGAGGAAAAAGAAATGGGATCAGGTTTGAGCTTTATGTTCTTCTCACAGTCAGGGGCTGCTGGGAGCTGATGTGGAGGTCAGAGATCTAGGCCAGGGCAAGAAGATAACTGTTAGAACAAAAGAGATTATGAAAACTCAGCCTTGCAGCTGGGTTCCAGTGGCTCATGCTTATAATCCTAGCTACTCAAGGCTGAGACCTGAGGATCAATCAAGATTCAAAGCTAGCCTGGGCAGACTCTTATCTCCAATAAATCACCAAAAAGATGGGTAGCAGATCTACTGTAGTTCAAGTAGTACAGCACCAACCTTGTGTAAACAAGCTAAAGCATACCACGGAGGCTCTGATTTCAAGCCCTGGTAAACACACAGGAATGGTAAACCACAGGACTGGCACATGCAAACATGCACATGCAACACACACACACACACACACACACACACACACACATACACACACACACACACACACACACACACACACACACACACACACACATACACACACACACACATCCTAAGCAAATGCCAGTGGCTCATACCAGCAATCCTAGATACTCAAGTGGCTGAGCTCTTAGGGCGGCAACTTGAAGCCAACCCAAGCAGGAAAATATGTGAGACACTTCTGTCTATTATGCTACTAAAAAAGATGAAAGGTGAGCTGTGGTTCAAGTGTTAGAGTGTTAGCCTTAAATAAAGGAAGCTCAGGAGCAGTGCCAAGGTCTGAGTTCTAGCTCTAAGATTTTTTTAAAAGACATCCTGCACCCCAATCAAGCCATAAATCCAGATTTTGGTCATTCTAGATCTCACTTGTGCTCCTGCCACTTCCACAGCACAAGTGGCCGGTGTGTGGCCAGCACTGTGTTAAGAAGTGAACTTACACAAGGAGGACATAGCCAGGTCAAGGATAATGCCCCAGAACATTGAGGTACTGGACAAACCAGTCTCTCATCCCCCAATTCCCTTGTGCTAGAGCTCAAAATCTGTGCCTCTGTATTCTGGACATCAGGAACTGTCTAGAAGGACCTGAGAGGCCCTGCTGGGCCAGAAGATAAATTTGCCTGCGACAAGACATCGACCAATACTTCCAAGCCACCTTGGCCTCACCTCCCATGTAGCCCCTGATCATCCTTGCTGGGTCAGCCTTCAGTCAGCCATCAAGCTCGAGTTGGCCAGAGCCACTGGCAACCACCCTTCCTCTACTCCACTGCCAGCCTGCTGGGAGTAGGATGTGTAGCCAGAGGCCCAGCTGAAGAAAAGGACAGGACATCGCATGATGAATGACCTTGCCCCCCCCCCCAGAGGCAGGGAAGAACATAAGCCAGCTGGCCCTGCTGACCCAGAATCCTCTGGAAGTGAACAAAGATATGGACAGTAGAACTTGGGCCCCAAAGAAAAGCTGGAATATTCAGGTCTCTGGCAATTTAGGACTCATTATAGATCCTAATAGGGGGCTAAAGGCAAGGTTGCCATGGAGGAGGGGCACCATACGAGTTAGGAATTGGCGGACAGGCACTCAGGAAGTGGATAGAGAAAGATGAGGGAAAAATACACACACACACACACACACACACACACACACACACACACACACACACAATGGATAGCCCATGGCCTCAGCAGTCCCTAAGCACATGAATATCCCAAACCCCGAGCAGATGGCACTATTGTCCTCAGACCAAGTGTAGACAAAACTCAGAGCCTCTCACACATCTGGAATGGCATTTCCTACTGTACACAACACTATGAAGAAAACTCAGCCACCTTATTTTTGCTTGTTGGTCACAACGTTTGAACTTTGGGCCTGTACACAGTCCCTCAGCTCTTCAACTGAAGGTGTGCGCTCTACCACTGGAGCCAGACCGCCACTTCCCGTTTTTTGGTGGTTCACTGAAGTCTCACAGACTTTCTTGCCCACGATAACTTTGAACTCTGATCCTCAGATCTCAGCCTCCTGAGTAGATAGGATGACAGTTGTGAGCCACTGGCATCGCCCAGATTCAGCTACTTGCTCTACCACTTGAGCCATGGCCCACTTCCAGTTGGAGGTTGGACATGAGACTCTAATGGGACTTTTCTGCCTAGGCTGGGAAATAAGATCCTCTGGATTGCAATCTCCCAAGTAGCCAGGATGACAGGTGTGAGCCACCAGCACAGGGATTATGGTCTCTCATTCTTTAGAATTTCCACCTAGTCCTCCGCTAGTCAGTACCACCTAGACACTCTTTAACCTCCCTCAGGGACAGCAAAGTGAGGCTTGGAATCTGGGTAGGACCATGGGCATTAAAGGGCTCCCTTCACATCACTACTCCTTTCTAAGCTCCCATCCACCTCCTCTGGATGGCCTGGTCATCTGGAGCCGATCAGACCCACTAGGAAATCTGGGGGATGCCCTGTATCCCCCGCCCCTACCAACCGGTACCTGAGGATTTCTGGGGCCAGCTACTCCATATCCAGGTGAAAGACATTAGGAGGGTTGCTGATAACCAGGTCCACGGGTGCCCAGGGCAGGAGTGTCCAAATCCCCTCTATCAAAGGAGACACAAAGCATGGATATATTTACTAAGAGCTACAGGGCATGGCCATCCACCTGTCATCCAGGTCCCTTGGAGTGCTGTTATATGTTGACAGTCCTGGGGCTTGACCTTGGGGCCTAGGTGCTGTCCCAGAGCTACTTTTGCTCAAGGCAAGTGCTCTTCCACCTGAGCCATGGTGCCACTTCCGGCTTTTTCTGTGTATGCGGGACCTAGGAATCAAACCCAGGGTTTGCTGTGTGCTAGGTGAGCTCACTACTGCTAAGAGACAATCCCAATCCTGGATAGCTGATCTTCTGTCACACCTTGGGCCTGTCTCGGGACAGACTTGCACATCTTTACTGAGTTTTTCACCACTAGCTCTGGCTAGAAATGAACATGCTCAGCTATGCTGTCCTTTATCTACCGCATCTTTGTTCTCTGTGCTTCCTGTCAGATCCTCCTTGTTAAGCAAGACCCCCTTTCAGGTGCTGCCTCTAAGAAGCCTGCTCCAATCACCCTGGCAGAGAGGGATCTTCTCTGCTCTGCAGGCTGCTGGCTCTTGTCAAGCTCTGCCTACCA
>NW_027205779.1:0-12591 GCF_024711535.1 Dipodomys merriami
TGTAAGTGAAGTGAAAGACAGTGATCAGAAATCTATGCTGCCTCCAATTCTCAGCTGGCTACACACTGTGACACCTTTGATTCTGCTGCATCAGGCCCACAGTTGTCTTCCTTAGAGCAGTGGCCCTGCTGGGGGTGGCGCTGGGAGCTGTGTGAATAGGGGGGAGGTCACAGGGGAAGCCGAGCTGGGCTGGGGCTGGGAATGGTGGAGAGAGGATGGGAGGCCCTGCCAGAGGCTGTGAAGGGAGGAAGGAGGTAGTAGGCCAGCAGCTCAGGCAGCAGCAACCTCAAAGCCAGCTGGGTTCTGGGTAGTGTCTGTGAGGTGAGGAATTTGTGGTGGATCTGCTGAGGCCTCTTTGCTTGGTGAGGAGAGGAAGGAGACTCAAGTCCCACCCAAACAAACAATGAGAAATGAGACAACCAATGGCTAAAGAATTTCAAGAACACAGGCAGGGACTTAGAGGTAAACTCTGGGGGCAAGGAGGGCAGCAGAGCTGGGGCTGTGATTGTCATGCATCTCTGGATGCCATTGGAAGTGAGTGAGGGCCAGCTATGCTATGGGTTAGGCCTTGCTCCCACCTTGAAGCAGGCACCAGAAATTTCCAGCACAGCCTCAGCCCCATGGAGCTGGCCTGTTGAGGGTGCTGAAGACCGGGCAGGAGCTAGGAGGCTATGTGCAACAGGGCAGAGGAAGCATGTCTAGGAGGAGCTGCTCCAGCGCTGCCAGGCCCAGGGCCACTGGGGAAGTTGTGCCTCTGGAACAGGACCAAGCTCTGTTCCCCAAACAAGTAGAGTCTCTGGGGACCTGTGAGGTGGCTGCCACGTGCGTGTTGTGAACTTCCTTAGCATGGCCAATGAGTATCCATGGAGAGACACATTTGCTCCTGTGCCTCTCCCATCTTCTGGATTCCTGCTCTCCTCCTGCCTCCTGCCATTTCCAACTACAGTAATCAATTTCTCCAAGCCGCTGAGAGGTCATCCAGGAGATGCTCCCAGGGTTTTCCAGGCTGGTTCACAATGCATGCAGGGCTCAGAGGGTGCCATCCTCCAGGCAATGTGTACCCCATTTCAGCTTGGCCACCCTTGCCTAGGGGACTATGAACTGCATTCTTACACAGAAAGCCAGGTGTACACAAGGCCATCCTTCAGTCTAAGGCATCCTTTCCTTCCTCTTGCTCAGGTGTGGGGCAGCTATGGAGACAACTGCAACATCATGTTTGATTATCTAAAAGGAAGAGGAAGAAAGCTTCATTATCCCAGATACAGCTGCCCCGGGGGTTCTCTTTGTATAGTGGTCTTGTGCTGAGATAAGGATCCCCAAAGACAACCAAGGACCCAGTTCCGATGAAAGCATATGAGACTCATTTATTGCAAGCTGGAGCCTGGACTCATAATCGTCTCCATTGCAGCAGATCAGAGTTGAGAGCCCCAAACTTTCAGTTAACAGGGGTTTTATTGGGTATAGGTTTGAGGTAAGGGGGTTCCTACCTCGGCAGTTACATGATTAGTTGACATTTAGTGAATGAATCTTGTAACAATCTTATTGGCTAACATGTGCAGGCTAAACAGTAAGCAGCAAACTGTTAACTAGCTATCTTAAGAAACATCTGTAACTTTAGGTACCTTCCTGTCAACCGCTGATGGCTATTGCTAGGGGAGTTACGGACAGAAGGTTATTGGGACATTTCAAAGTTTTTCCAGGAACTTGAGTTCTAAATTTCTGTAAAAGCCTTTACAATGGATACTTTCAGTAAAGGTCTTCACAATACATACTTTTGGTAAAGGCCTTCAAAATGGAGTCTAAGTCCACAATGTGTGTGTGTGTGCGTTTGTGTGTGTGTGTTTGGTTTGAGAGAGTCAGACACAGCTAAGGTTTGGGGTAAAACACTTCTTCCCTTCAGCATTGAATTTTGGTATCTAGTGTTTGTCCCCCCTCCCCAATTCTGAGTTCTAAAGTTGTCATTCTAAATACTTTTATCCTTTTATCTTCTTGATATTCAAATTTCGAAGGTCTGCTTGTGAACTTCCACATTTGCTTCATGAAGGTGTTGCCTTTCCTCTAACTTTCTTCTAAATTCTAACCTTTTCTCTCTTTAAATGCAGTTTGTAGTGTTAGTGGTTTTATTTAGCCAAGACTGTTGTGGCCAAGGCTGTGACTATTAATTCTGAGATTAGTCTAGGCCAATATGATACTATCCTTTCAGTCTATCTAGTGAAAGAAGTTCAGCATATTTATTGAAATAATTTCCTCGTTCTAAATACAAACAAAAGCATCCAGTGGTATAAATGTACAATCAGTTGTTTTTAGTAAATTGTGCACCAGTGTAATGAAAAAAATCTTTTTGGTAAAGTGAGTATATGGAATGGGAAAAAAATCAAATATTATAAAACTTAAAAATTCATCAAATACCAAAAGAAAAAGAAAGACGCTGATTGTGAATGAAGTACAAATGTGTTTAATAAATAAATGAAATGTTTGAAAGTCACTGAGATCCCATCTCCAGAATAGCTATCACCACGCAAATAAATAAACTGCTGGAGAGGTTGAAATAAATCAGGAACTGTATTTTGTTTTGTGGCATTGTAAACTAGTGCAACCCATATGGAGATCATAATGGAAGTTTACACAATACCAAAAAGACATATATGTTCATGACCTTTATCGCAACTGGATACATATTGAAGTAATATAAATCAACATGAACATCCATGTCCTTGGCAGCAATATTCATAGCAACCAAGGCAACAATTTAATTCTGATTTAATTTTAATTAGTTCTTTCTGTCTACTGGATTTGGGTTTCTTTTGCTGCTCTTTTCCAAGGAGGCTCAGATGTCTCATTAAATTGTTGGTTTCAGATATCTCCTATTTGTTTGTGACTATTAATAAACTTTCCTCTGAATACTGCCTTCGCTGTGTCCCAGAGGAGCTGGTAGTTGGTTTTTTATTTGTCATGGGGCTTGAACTCTGGGCCTGGGTGCTGTCACTCAGCTCTTCAGCTCAAGGCTAGCGCTCTAGCTAGCGGTCTACCACTTGAGCCACAGTGCCACTTCTGAGCTGGTAGTTTTTGTGCTCATTGTTGTTGAATATCATGAACACTTGAATTTCATTTCTAATGTCTTCCATGGCTCATTGGTGGTTCAACAGTGTATTTTTCAGCCTCCAGGAGTTACAGGATTTTCTTTGGTGGCTTTTGGTGTTCAGTTCTAACTTTATTCCCTTGTGGTATGAGAGAATGCAAGGTATAACTTCAATGTTTCTGAATTTGGACAAGTTTGCTTTGTGACGTAAAATGTGGTCTATTTTGGAAAATATTCCATGTGCTGCTGAGAAGAACATGTATTCTGATGCTGCTGAGTGAAATATTCAGTAGATGTCTGTTAAATCTAGTTGATCTATGCAGTTTTTTAAGTCTGCGGTTTCTCTGTTGAGTTTCGCCGAATTGATCTATCTAGTGGGGAGAGTGGTGTGTTAAAATCCCCAACAATTAATGTCTTTGGATCTATGTGGGATTTGAGGGAAAGTAGTTTTTCTTGGATAAATTTGGGTGCGTAGTTCCTTGGCGAATAGATATTTAGAATTGTAATATCCTCATTAATAGGATATGTAGTATGTTGCAACCTTTTTTTATCTGTTCTAATAAATTTTATTTTGAAGTATATTTTATCTGATATTAGTATTGTAATTCCTGCCTGTTTTTGGGGGGCATTTGCTTGGGAGATTTTGTTCCAGCATTTCACATTCAAACTGAGTTTGTTTTGGGGGGTAAGTTGTGACTCCTGTAGGCAGCAGATAGAAGGATCTTGCTTTTTAATCCAACTAGACAGTCTATTTCACTTAATTGGAGAGTTAAGGCCATTAATGTTAAGAGATAGGACTGAGAGTTATTTGGGAGTTCCTGCCATTTTATCCACCTTCTTGAGGGCTGTGGTAATGGGGGTTCTTCCTATGGTTCTTGGATTCTCAGTTTGGGTGTGGTTTCTTGGCCTTTATTGTGGTCTTGTTGGTTTTCTATGTGTAGGACATCTTAAGTATCTTTTGTAGGACTGGTTTGGTGGAGATATATTATTTCCATATTTCTTTGCTATGGAAGTTTTTTATTTGACCTTCAGTAATGAAGGAGAGTTTAGCTGGGTAAAGTATTCTTGGCTGATAGTTGTTTGTCTTTATACCATGGCATACATCATTCGAGGCTATTCTTGCTTTAATTGTCTCTGCTGATAAATCCGAGATGATTCTAATTGGTTTCCCTTTGTAGGTGATTGATCTTTCCTTTCTGACAGCTTTAAGGATATTTTCCTTGGTTTGAATTGATCCCGTGCAGATTTTAATGTGATGGTGGGATGTCCTATTCTGGTCTGCTCTATTTGGTGTTCTAAAAGCTTCTTGTATCTGAATAGGCCTATCTTTTTGCATGTTTGGGAAGTTTTCTGCTAGGATCCTGTGAAACAAATTTCCTAGACCATTAACTTCTATCTCTAGGTGTTCCTTTACACCCATTATCCTCAAATTAGGCCTTCTGATGGTGTCTTCCAAATGTTGAATAGATCTATCACATTTCTTGGTATTGTCTTGGATGGTTGTATATTCTTTCTCTATAATATCTATGCTGTATTCAACCCCCGAAATTCGATCTTCTGCATGGTCTAACCTACTGCCAAGACTTTCTACTTTGTTTTTTTTATTTCATTTTCTTCTAGTTGCTCGGCTTTGATAGCCTCAAATTCTTTGTTGGAGCTTTGTTTTAGATCTTGCATGAACTTCTTTAATTCCTTAATTTGGTGTTCAGTGTTTATTCTCAAATCACTTAATTGATTAGTTATGGTTTACATGGACTGCCTTTCCTTCTCTTGGGTTCCATTCAGCATTCCATTTGTAGTCTCCCTGATTTTTTCAACTTTCTCTTTATGGATTCCATGAATGCCTCCATTGATCTTTGTCTATTCTCCTCCGGTTCTCTCAGTTTCTGTATTTCTCTTTGATTAGCTTCCTCATGTTCACGGAATTCCTGTAGTTCTCTTTGAGTGTTCTCAGCCTGTACACGCCATTCCTGACTTTCTATTTGTCTGTTCTCAGCCAGCTCACACAATTCCTATGTATCTCTTTGACTGATCTCAACCTGCTTATGCAATTCCTTTATTTCTCTTTCAGTGTTCTCAATCTGCTCACAAAATCACTGTATCAACTTTTGAGTAGCTTCCTCAGGCTCATGAGTCTCCTGTATTGATCTTTGGTTTACCTCCTCTCTCTACCTATCATGCTCACACTGATACATTTGCAAATTTTCACTCTTTTCATTTACCCTGTTTATCTGTAGTGTTTGTAGAGCTTTTTGGGAATTTCCTCTGGATTATTCATTATCTGTTCTGTCCCCTGATTGTCATGAGTGGGAGCTGAGATCCCCGGACTTGCTATTTTTCTTGAGTTTTTCTGGCTTGTTCTGCCCATTTGGGATGAGTGTGACACCAGTTTTGTGCTCGAACACTATTTTAAGGTAAGCATCAACCAAAGTCTGTAGTTACACAGTCAAAAGTTTGCAGATACAATCTAGTTGAAGAGATAGAATCTATTCAACATCAAACAAATATGTCTTAGTGGCCTAAGAACAGTAAAGGAGAATTTGGCAACCATAAGTAATTAGGTTTAGGGAGAATGTGAGGAAAAATAGGATTAGTGGGATGTGGGAAGGTGAGGGAGAGTGGAATTAAACAAGTCCTGATCTCAAATAGGGAAATGCATTGGACAGAATGAAAGCAGATAGAGAAAAAAAGAAATAGAAAAAAAGAATAAGAGAAAAAAAAGAAGAAAAAGAAAAAAGAGAAAAAAATGGGAAAACAAAAATTTACAATTAAAATGTGAAACCCTTAAAAACTGCAAATTTGAAGAGAAGAATTGGGATGGGAGGAGAAGAGGGGAGGGATCGAAAGGAGACATGAAAAAATAGAAAAATAAAAACCTTTTAAATATTATATGAATATAAAGACGTAATACTACTATTAAGGAGTTTAAGTCTAAGGTTTTGAGTTGAGTAATAAATTTCTGGATTAAGTGTGTACATGTTGGGGGATAAGATCTAATAATCGGCAACAGGTATATCTGAAGATGAGCAGAGCAGCAATTAAGTCACACAGAAAAGAATGAAAGAGAAGAATTGAAAAGAATGAGATAAGAAAAAGAGAAAAAAATGATCAAAATGTCAGTAGAGATTTTTAAAAAGCATAAACACATATACACCTAAAATTAAAATTATACGAGAAAGAAAAGAAAAAATAATAGAAAACAAATTTTTTTTTAAAAATTAGAAATTAAAAATTTTAAAAATATTTTAAAATGAGGTACAAAAAAAGAAAGTTCTTTTATTTCGGGGGGGGGGAGATGGGAAGATTCTGTATCTCCCTTTGGTTCATAACCAGTCTCTTGGTGGAGTCTCTGGTCGGCTTGTGGTGTTTGGTTTTCCTGTGGCTTGCTTGGTTACCTAAGTCAGTTTGTTTGGGCAAGCAGAAAAATGCTCTGCTTTTCACAGGATTTTGTGAGCCTCCTCCCAGGCTAGTTCAATGGGATATAGATCTGCTTTGAGTATCACAAAAGAGGGAGATGGCTGTTACCTCTTTTTTGGAGATGCTGTGATGAAGCTAGGTTCTGTGTAGAGTTGAGGCCTTTCAGCAAACAGTAGCTTTTCCCTAAGGGGCTAGCTTCTGAGACACTCACAGAGCCCAGCCTAAAGCCAGTCTCAGGGTTTATGTTTACTGAATTTCAATTGATTGTCAAGGCTGCTATAGGGAGGGGTAGCCTCTGGCTCTGTTTATGCAGTAAAGAGAGCAATTCCTGGGGACAGATTTTCCTCTGCCTGGGGTGGGTGACTGTTTCCTGTGTGGAGTTGAGCCTGGTAGGTCTTGGCAGGTTCCTGTGACCTGCTAAATGAGTCTCTGTTTTTCTCTCAAGGCCTGAGTTGGAGCTAGCAGCTCAGCCAGGCCTTTGTCAGTATCAAAGATGGAGATCTCCGGTAGTAGGGTGGGGGATGAGTGGCCTTCCCTCCTCTGTTCCCTGAGAAGGAGTGAGGATGTCATGTTTCTACTAACACCGCCGGAGTGTTGGTTCCTGGGTCGTCTCTGGTCTGCGATCTGCAGGGTGAAAATATCTGCTCCTTGTCAGTTCTTGCTGGGGTTGAGTAGAATCCGCTTACCTGATGCATCTGGTGCTTTTGTCCCGCAGTCTCTGTGTTGTAGGTATGGCAGCTATGGCCACCACCATGTCGGCGGCAGCCAGCAAGTACTCAGATCTGTCTCTTTGCCTGGATTTTCTCTCTCTGGCCACATTCTATGTACCGTGATGGCACACTTGGTGTAATTCTCTGGCCTAGGACTGTTCACTGGAACACTAAAACTGCTTTCTTCGCAAGAGCTTGTTTCACCTCCAGCTTCTCCTCCATCATCTTACTTCTTCATATTCTTAGATATGTTTTAACATCGATGTATCCAATGACAAAGACACATTGCTTAAGTCACCATTTTGATGACTGAAAAGAAACCATGCTGCAATCTCATTATATGGCAATTTTCTGGTTTAAAATTGTTTTGGATTAAAAATTGATGGTGGAGAGTGAACATTCTATATTCAATTTTATATTTTCCTAATTATTTTAATATACTTTCCAATATTATATAATGTTAAAATATTACTACTTACTTAGTTTTTGGATTTCTAAATTGGCCAGAGTAAAAGTTCTATTCATTCACAATATTAAGACCATAGAGGGTCCATTATGATCAAGTGAGACATTTTAAACTTTTTATTTGTGGTCTTTAAAGGTTGTGCTGGGTAATCAAGTCCAGTGCTTCATGTGTCTTAGTCTACCGTGTGCCTGAGCCTGATGTGACCTGTAGTTTTACTTTCACTCAACTGGAATAAAGAAAAATTCCACTAGGAAGGAAAAATTATTTGGTTACTTTCTCCAATATCTCTCGCATTCATAAAGTAATATAATTCTATAGTGACAGAAAATGGTGTTCCTATTAGCAGTAACTGTTTATTTTTTGTAGCCCCAATCTTCAGTAAGTCTTGCCCCTTTCTAATTCACTCTTCCCATAAAACATGACTAGATCCACTGGAAAAACACTTCCAGTCAGCCTCCTCCTTAAAAAGTCAACACTTAACTAACATACCACCTGGTAGTCCCGCTAAAAATTTTCAAAGGCCTGACTGCAATCAGACTCCTTCCTAAAAGCTCTCCTTTGCTACAGGAAAAGCCTTCTTCCACTCCACCCCTTCCTGCAATCCCTGCTCTGCACCACCAGAAACCAGGATACATCCGTTTCTCCTCCTTCTATATCCTGCTTTGTGCAACAAGAACCCCGCCTACATTAGTCTCCTCCCTTGAATCCTCAATTCATCCATCAGTCCCATCGCTCCCATATCCCAGTACCTCCAAGCTCCTCCCTTCCCTTTCATACCCCACCCACAACTAGCCTTCTCCCATAAGCCCCTCCACGTTTCATCAGAAACTTCACCCATAACTAGCCTACTTCTAAATGGCCTAACCTCACAAACACAGCACTGAACATACTTCTTCCCAAAAAGCCCATAATGCTATACAAAAAAACCTTCACTTCCCTATACCTGCCCTTGAAACCCCGCCTTGCTTGGCTAGAAGCCTCTCACACAGCCCATCTCGTGCCTGGAAAGCCAGCCCTGCTCCAACACAAGCCTCTGAAAAGATGACTTTCAACTCATTTCTCTAATGAATAATTTTGGAGTTGCTTGTCTTACTATGTATCAGAGATTTTAGTAACAAAAATTCTCTACCAGAATCCATTTTGAATTTCCTCCTTCCACTAAAGTGACCTTTGGAAAAGACTGAAGTAAGATTATACAGAGGAAATGCCAGAAATAAAAACGTATTTGAGATCATAACAAAATTATGATGAAGACCCCATTCAATGTGCTTGAAATTTTCTAACAAAAGGAACTTAAGAATTTTTAAGTGCAGACTTTGTGAAGACTAGAAGACAAAAATAAAGAAATGTCCTGTTATACCATGGTTATGAAAACAAAACAAAACCAAGGAAAAACAACATAATGAGACAGAAGGGAATGAAGAACTTGTACATAGAATGAAAAACATATACTGAATCAGGTAAAATAATTTTGGTCACAAAATTTTGTGAACAAAAGTCTTTTTATTATATATCTATCTCTCTCTCTCTCTCTATATATATATATTTCATTATATATGTATATATGTATATATATATATATATATATATATCATTGTAAATATTGTTCTTTGCTAACCTGTGACTTAATATAGGTCTCATCAGGGATCTGCCCAGGTAATTGTGTAGTTAGTCAATTTCATCAGTGCAAGATCATCAGGATGGAAAACTCTCACACACCTGAACATACCTGCAACAACACTAGACATACATTCCTATTTTGGTCCAACAGAATAAGCCAGACCTGTATTTTACCAAAGGTTTGTATGTGGTATTTTACCAAAGCTTTGTATGCTATGGTTTACTCAGGCGTGATACAAAATGTCTCTGCCCAGAATTAAATGATGGCATTTATAGCTAACATGATTTAGGGTCATTATTAACATCTAACACATGCTGAGGTTTTTATTTATACCTCTCCTTTTCCCTTTCTTTTTTTGTCCCTTCTTTCTTTTCTTTCTTTCTTTTTTTTTGAGGTGGAGGGGGAGTCTGGTCGTGGGGACTGAACTCTGGGCCTGGGTGCTGTCCCTCAGCTCTACAGCTCAAAGCTAGTGCTCTCCCAATTGCACCACAGAGTGATTTTGGGCTTTCTTTTGGCTTATGTTGTGCTGAGGAATCGAACCCAGGACCTCATGCAAGCAAGGCAAGCATTATACCACTAAGCCACCTTCCCAGCCCCTTTTCCTTCCTTCCTTCCTTCCTTCCTTCCTTCCTTCCTTCCTTCCTTCCTTCCTTCCTTCCTTCCTTCCTTCCTTCCTTCCTTCCTTCCTTCCTTTCTTTCTTTCTTTCTTTCTTTTTCTTTCTTTCTTTCTTTCTTTCTTTCTTTCTTTCTTTCTTTCTTTCTTTCTTTCTTTCTTTCTTTCTTTCCTTCTTTCTTTCTTTCTTTCCTTCTTTCTTTCTTTCTTTCCTTCTTTCTTTCCTTCTTTTTTTCTTTGTTTCTATCTTTGTTTGTTTCTTTCTTTCTTACATTATTTCTTCCCTTTTATTTCCTCTTTTAGGAAATGAGTATGAATTTAGATACTTTGTTTGTTGAACAAGTATTCTAGCATTAGAACATCCTTTTTCGATTTATTTACTTTGCTCATAGGTTATCAGTTTTGCTGAGGGCTGAACAGAGGCTAAGTTCCTCACTTCTGTCTGCCAAGTAGCTGGGATCACAAATGCATTCCAACATGCCAGGCTTTAGGATGATATGAGACTCTTCGTACTTCCCTTGCACATTGGTTCTGAACTGTGATCTTCTCAAATTTTACCTCTGCAATTAGTGATGTGAGTTCCAGTAGGCTTCCCTGTCAGTATATATAATCTAAATGAATTATTGAAGGCAATTTCATTTTAATCTCTTTTTCTTTGCCAGTCCAGGTACTGTTACAGTTTTATTTCTATACAATTTTTGTGTATATGTGCACATTAGCTTTAAAATATTACATTTTGACAGGTTTTTATTTTTTTTTATTTTTCATGGTTATGGGGCTTGAATTCTGGATCTAGGTGTTGTCCCTGAGCTCTTCATATCAAGGCTATCACTTTACTACTTGCACCACAGTGCCACTTCCTGTTTTCTGGTGGTTAATTGGAGGTAAGAATGTCACGGATTTTCTGCAAGGGCTAGCTTTGAACTACCATTCTCAGATCTCAGCTCCTGAATAGCTAGGATTAGAGGCATGAGCTACCATAACACAGCTAAATTCTTACTTATTTTAAGTTCTATGATTTAGTTGAAGGAGTAGAATGAGTGTGTAGAAAAGTAACTTTCAAGTGATCTCTCTAAATAATTTCAGAGTTTCATTTCCATAATATTTATTTCAGTGATTAATGATAGAAGCTCCCAAAGTAGAATTAATGATAGAAGCTCCCATAGGTACTATTGGAAGAGAATGAGTGAGATTTAAGTATAAGACATTGTGTACTTGAAATTATAAAAAAATTAGTTTGATGATACATAAAGAGCCAGCTAACACAACATGCTTTTCATTTTCTAAAGAAAGGAATGTCATACAAGTATGTTTATTGCCAAGCTTTTTCATCTGAAAAACAAAGAAAAAACAATATCATAAAAAAGCTGAAAGGGATCAGCAAACATGTAAGAGTGATATAGCATTGGAGACTTTAAGACATGAATTGGTTCAGGTAAAATAATACTCTGGGAAAGGTATCTGTAAACTAAATTTATTCATTGTAATTTTTTAATTTTTATTTATTATGTTACTTGATATATAAATACATACATGTATGTATATATGTATGTATGTATATATATGTATGTATATTTGTGTATATCAACCCTGCAACACCACTGAGCATGCAAACTTATGTGTTCATCATTGTAAGCTAGACCTGTGTTTTACCAAAGCTTTATATATAGTGTGTTATTTTTTTCATTTAGGCTTGACACAAAATGTGTTTAACCCTAGAAATAAATGATGGCATTTATGACTACAATAATTTAGTGTAAATATTTACATTAAACACATGCTCATTATGACTTGTTCTTTGTTTCCTTTCCTTATTTTATCTTTAGGAAGTTGATTTGAATTTAGATTTTGTGTTTGCCAGACAGGTATTCCACCACTGGAGTCACTCCACCAATCCTTTCTTGTTTAAGTTACTGTACTCATTGAGTAGCAATTTTTGCACCCATCCCAAAAAGCAGGGATCATGATTGCATTCCAATATCCCTACCTAGTAGGTTGATATGGGTGATACTTTCCTTCCTACATGGATTCAGAACTGTGATCCTCTCAAATTCTACCACTTTAGTTAATGGTGTGAGCTCCTCTAGATGATATTATGGAAATTAATTATTACAGGTAATTTGAGTTAATCATTGGCTAATATAGGGGATTTGATATTAAAATATATGGTAAGTTTGAAAGTAAGAAAAAGAAAAGAGGCAGAAAGAAAAAAGAAGAAAAAAAGGATAGAAAGAAAGAAAATTATTGAGAATGAATTTTTTGGAGTCAGGAATCACATGGTAGAGGTACTACCTGTAATGAGTATTAGGTCTGCCCCAGGCCATGCAGACCCTTTGCACACACCTTCCCACTTCTTGACTAAGTTTCCACCCTTTGTTACCTAGGTATTTGGCACACCTGGAGGCAGCAACCTCCCCCTTCTTCTAAGTCCCAACTGGGTCAGCCTCTGGTCACACTGTCCATCTAACCAGAGGTGAGTCTCAGGCCTTAAAGTCACATCTAGATCCAGTATGGCCAGAATTTTCCCCGACCTGGTCACATCTCATCCGGTTCTTTACCTAGATACGTCCTCGCCCGAGGTTGGGTGACCTTATTTTTTGCACATGCCTTTCTGCCATGTATGGCATGGGCAGCAGTTCAGTAAATAAACTACTTACCTGACTGAATACCGTGTGGTGTTCTCTT
>NW_027205780.1:0-12572 GCF_024711535.1 Dipodomys merriami
CGCGTCGGGGGCGCGCGGTCCCGGGAGCGCGCCGCGCCCGAGCTGGGGGGCGGCGGCCCGGGCTTCTCTGTTTCCTGCTTGCAGCCGCGACACCGCTAGAGTGCCGGGACAGTTTCGTTTTCTGGAGTGGTGCCTGGATGCCCGGAGCAGCGCCCGTCTAAGTGCTGTGGTCAGCTTCCTTCCTGACACTGAACACGCGTCCGGCTCGCTCGTGGGCAGGACAGAATCTTGTGCAGGCTTAACATTCTGAAAATCTCAATCTAGGAAAATAAAGTGTAGCCCCAGTCCTACAAAATTGCGTTGCAGTCTCAGCTCTATCATGAGTTATATGACCCTCCCTGGAGGCCGAAATTGCATCGCTACTGAAATAAGGATTGTAATGCCTCACTTAAAAAAAAAAAAAGTTCTGGAAATATTGATTAATTCTTGGAAGTTGCTGTTACTATTGGCACTGATGCCTGGACCGCCTTCGAAATAGTCCTGAATGAGTTAAACACCACACGCATCCCGATGGACTCCCCCGACCCCCCTCACAGTTCTTCGGTGTTTTGTGTTGAGAATGGTACAAAAATAAATGCATCTATCCAATTTGCTTCCTCTGAACTCAGTATTGCTTGGAAGCATTTCTCCTTCCCCCTCCCCCACTCTCATTTTTCTTGGAGTTAATTCCAGTTTGACAGTCTGTTGCTATAGCATTCCTTCTCTGACGTCAAACAATTTAAAGAAACAGCGTCGGTAACAAAAACTGCGGAGGAGTTCTTTGTGGAGTTTCTGTGCTGGAAAAGGGTTTGAACACTATCAGAAGAGCATTTTAACACCCTCACAGCCCTCTATTTCCTTTGTTTTAGCTGCTTTCCATTATCACCTGGAAAAAAATCTATTCCCACATAAAAGACTGTGGGGAAAATGAAAATGACCTTTTATTTATTTGTGTGTTTATTTCTTTTATTCTTGACAGAGTGTCATTATGTAGCTTAGACTGGCCTCCAACTCCAGATACTCCTGCCCCTGCCTCTTCAAAGCTGTGATTACATGCACAACCACACCCAAATGGAAAATAGCCACGTTGTATAAAAGCCAGACCATGACAGAAATGGAAACAGTCCTGTTATTCAGATGATGAAATCATGGTGCCTCCCCCAATTTTTGTTTTCCCCACTATTAGATGACTTTTCCCATTCAGAACAATAAAGAGGAATGGCAAGTCTATGTATCAATGGATCAGAAAAGTTAATTGGGACTTGAGGAATCTTGTCTTTAATTGTGCATATGTTTTAATGATCTACTAAGTAAAAGGCTCTTGACTTTCTTTTTGTGTGTGTGTGTCGGTTGTGGGGCCTGACGTCTTGGTCTAGGTGCTGTCCCTCAGACCTTCAACTCAAGGCTAGTACTCTACCACTTGAGCCACAGAGCCACTTCCAGCTTTTTCTGCTTATGTGGTGCTGAGGAATCAAACCCAGGACCTCATTCATGCAAGACAAGCACTGTACCACTGAGCCACCTTGATTTTCTTATAGAGTCCCGCCTGATCCTCATAGTGACCTGCATACAGCATCTCTCTCCCTCCCTTTCCCTCTCCCTTTTTCCCTCTCTCCCTCCCTCTCTGTCTGTCTCTCTCTCTCTCTCTCTCTCTCTCTCTCTCTCTCTCTCTCTCTCTCTCTCTCTCTCTCTCTCTCTCTCTCTCTCTCTCTCTCTCTCTCGTGTGTGTGTGTGTGTGTGTGTGTGTGTGTGTGTGTGTGTGAGAGAGAGAGAGAGAGAGAGAGAGAGAGAGAGAGAGAGAGAGAGAGTATCCTGGGGCTTGAACTCCAGTCCTGGAAGTTGTCCTAAGAGTCTTTGCTCAAAACCAGTGCTACCACTTGAGCCATAGCACCACTATTGCCTTTTTGGTGGTTAATTGGAGATAAGAGTTTCATGGACTTTCCTGTCCAGACTGGCTTTGAACCCCAATCCTCACATCTCAGCCTTTTGAGTAGATAGGATAATAGGTGTGAGCCACCAGCATCCAGTGATCTGTATGCATGATATTCCCATTTGACAAAGTAGCAGATGGAGACTTGAGTAGGATTTTGTATTGTACCTGGAATCACATAAGAAATGGGGGTTTTAATTTGGCACCTCCAAAGGCTATTTTTTTCTTGTGTGATATCTGGCACTTACCAGATACTGTAGGACTTGAGAAGTAGTTGCTTTAATGCTATATGTTGGAAATTTAAAAAAACATTTAGGAAAACCCAGGGGAAAGCACTGAGTTATTCTGTCCCAGAAAAGATTAAAAGAAACAAAACAACCGTTCCAAAATATAAAATGCCAAACCTGAAAAGGAGTAACAAGAATTTTACTAGTTATTGAAGACTCTGAAAATTCTACTGAATAAATTCCAAGAACCAAGAAGGAAAATTTAAAAGTTATCTAAAATAATCTATTTCTAAGAATATACTTCTGCCTTGCCACAATTACGGTATATTTTACTTGTTAAAGCCAATCTTATTTTGCAAATCTGAAAGTAGGACTGCTGAAAAGAATTTCATTACCTTCCTAAGAGCACAATAATGCATTTAGGTGATTCAGTAATTTGTAATTTTTCCAATGAAAAAAGAAAGGACCCTATACTACTAACATTTTTGATGCTACTGGTTGGGTAGAGCATTGTAGTAAGGCATTCTACTTCTCTTTTGTTTGGGTGCCACTGGCAGGCACTTGGATTTCTGATTCACTAGGCAATCTTCTCAAATCCTAAATCTATTTAGACATGATGATGGGTTCACTGCTAGAAAAACTTCAAAGACAAAAATCTGTCTTTTCATCCTGGTATCCCTTTTGTTATACAGGATAGCTTGCATGTACTGAGTACTTAATGAACAAATAAGTGAATGCTGCCTCTCAGCTACTTGTTTACATAAGAACTGTCATACCTAACCCCATCTTCAAAGTCTTCAGAAGAATGGAAGGAGACCAGTGATTCGTTTTTCGAACAGTTTAGTAAGCTTTTTAACTTTTAGTAAGCTTTCTAACAGTTTAGTGGCTTTTTGGCTCTTCTAGGATCAAGTGCAGAGTAACTCCACACTTGGTCCTGATTGTGTAAATCAAATCTTTTTCTCAATAATCTACCCTGTAATTGACAGTGTCATACACTTTAAAACTTTTCCTTTTAAATCATATCCTAGATATAGTTTTTTAATTTTTTCTTGGCTCTATGTTGCTTTCAATTAATACTAAGGGTACTATCACCAATAGACTTACTAAAGTGGATCATTTTTTAGTACTGTCCTGTGCATGTTGTAAGTATTCTATTATATTCTATGCTGAGACAAAGTTATATACACATGACATTATAACTAAAGTAACAGTTTTCTACCACTGCAACTACAATAAAATAGGCCTTAAAATAACAAACAGGATCCACAGCATAATTCTCCAAAGATGTAAGAAGCACCTTATAGATGTGTGCCAATATACTTGGACAGTTTTGTCATTTCTTTTTCTGATACTGGGGTTTAAACATACTCGGCATTTTACTCACAGATGGCATTCTACTTCAGCCATATCTCCAGTTGGGTATTTTGCTGGATAATTGGAGATAACAGTGTTTCACATTTGTCTGCATAGGCTGACTTCTAACTGTGATCCCCAAATCTCAGCCTCCTCAGTGGCTAGGAACATAAGCCTGCCTGAGCCACTGGCACCTGACTAGTTGTGTCTTATTGAGAATATTATGTAAATAGTTTCTGAGGGACAACTACATAGGTTTTTGTGTATCCTTTCTGTACGCCGAACAGCAGTAGGATTATTGAGCTATACAATTGGTATGTTTAACTTATAAGAACATGTCAGCTGGGTGCAGGTGACTCATACCTGTAATCCTAGCTACTCAGGAGGCTGAGATCTGAGGACCGCAGTTCAAAGCCAGCCTGGGTAGGAAAGTCCATGAGACTCTAATCTCCAATAAACAATCAGAAAAACCAGAAGTAGCGCTGTGGCTCAAGTGGTAGAGAGCTAACCTTGAGCTGAAGAGCTGAGGGACAGTGCCCAGGCCCAGAGTTCAAGCCCCACAACCAATCAAAAAAAAAAGAAAGAACATGTCAAACTGGGATGGGGAAGAGTAAAAGAGGGAGTAGGTTGATTGGGATATATGATTTACATATGAGGAAATGTCACATGAAACTTTCCTTGGACACTGATGTATGCTAATAAAAAGAACAGGTTGAAGAGGGAAAGTAGAAGGAAAATGAGGGAAAGGGTAACAAGTTTGATGAAAATGTATTACCTTACTTATGTAACTGTAACCCCTCTGTAAATCACCTTGACAATAAAAAAGAAAACTAGTACAACTTTTGTGGCTGTTAGTACATAGATAATATATTAAAGTCAAATTAGCACGTAAAAAAAAAGACCATGCCAAACCGTTTCCCAAAGTGACCAGTCCATTTTGGGTTCTCACTAGCAATGTCTGAGAAATGCAGTTGCTCCAAGTCCTTGTCAGCATTTAGTATTGTTAATTTTTCAAATTTTAGCCATTAAAATAGGTGGAAAGACTTGTGTCAAAGGCATAATCTCTGTATCTTCTTCAGCATACACATGCGCGTTGCCTCTCCCTTCCCTGCCCATTCCTTATGTATGAACTCAATGTAAATACTTTGCTCTAACACTTAAAGCCTATACAATCTGGTTTTAGCTACCTTTCCATGCCCATCTTGTACCTCACTTAGTCTTTGCTCTTCTTTGCCTTTCCATCCCAAAACTGGCTCACATGTCCTTCTTTCTGTATCTCTTAAAAATTTAACTCCCCTCCCCCCCTTGGGTCTTCATCTGTCCCACAAAAGACAGACAGGGTGGGGGGGGGGGGGGGTCAAGGAAAGGTAAGTGCAGCGCTCACTCCTTCCACAGCCACCCTCAGCCTGGGAGACAATAGGACACAGCGGGGAGCCAAATCAAGCAGGAAGAAAACCAAAAAGGGCAGGTGGCATGGCAAGGGAGGAAGAGGAACCAATCACTGTCAAGGTCACACCCTTTCATGCACCTAAACTTCCATTGGGCTCAGCCCACTCTAATCTCTCTCAGCGCCATCTTTGCTGCCCATGTGCCCTGCACTCCCCTGTTATCCTAGCTACTCATGAAGCTGAGATTTGAGGATCATAGTTCAAAGTCAGCCTAGCTAAATAAGTCCAGAGGCTTTTATCTCAAATTAATCACTAATAAGCTGAAAATGGAGCATTGGTTCAAGTGATAGAGTACCAGATTTGAGCAATAAAACTAAGGGACAGTGTCCAGGCTCTGAGTTCAAGCCCCAGTATACCTCACCACACACAAGAGCAAAACCCTTAAGGAGACTTTCCTTATCCCTTTGTATCCAGAATCTATCTCAGACCTTTGTTTTCCATCTCTTGGAGCAACTTCTATGTAGGCCATGAAGTCTGGAACCAAGTAGATATCCATCTGGGAAATGAGCAGGTACATAAACAATTCGATTTGGCATCCAGCTCTTGGGGAAGAAAAAAATATCTAAAGGAGGGAGCTCATTCTCTCCATCAACATCACATTCAATTGAAGGGACTCATCCTCCAATAAGCCAGTGACTGAATACTAAAAGGCATGTGAATTTATAGTAAAGATACTATTTTTTCCAAGTCTTTCCATTTCCTAACAAATGGGGCAATGTTATTCTTTCTGATGGAGGCATAGAATTCCATTGTGTGTATATACCACATTTTCTTGATCCATTCATCTACTGGGTTGGTTCCATATCTTAGCTATAGTAAGCAATGCTGCAATAAACATAGTTGTGCTGGTAGCTTTAGTATGGTCTTGTTTGTGATCATTCGAGTAAATGCCCAAAAGTGGGATTGCTGGGTCATAGGGGAGCTCTATGTGGAGTCTTTTGAGGAACCTCCATACTACTTTCCAAAGTGGTTGAACAAGTTTACACTCCCACCAACAATGCAGTAAGGTTCCCTTCTGTCCACATCCCCTCCAGCATCTATTGTTAGTAGAGTTCTTGATTATAGCCATTCTAACTGGGGTGAGATGGTATCTCAATGTTGTTTTGATTTGCATTTCTTTTATGGCTAGAGAGAAAATTATATTAACTGAAGTAAGCCAGGCCCAAAGAAACATAGGTCCCATGGTTTCCCTTATTTGCAATAACTAGTATATGTCTGAGACAAGCAGAAAAGGTCAGATAAGTTGATGTTAGGTGAAATGAACCCCAAGATAAGTATTCAAATGTTTTTTTCTTGTGATTGTTTTTAACATATTTATAAGATGATTTCTTTGTTGCTTTGTATACCCCTCCCCTATGGTATAACCCCTATTTTCACTGCAATTGATGTTGGTATAATTTGTTGAGGGGAAGGGAAAAAACAAATTGTTTAAATAGGGACACAGGTGGACCCATTGCAACAATGAGATGTAAAGACTTTGGTTGAAAAACAAACTTTACAACATTGGTGGGGAGGGAGCTGGGAAGTGTGGGTTGGGGAGAGGGAAGGGATGGGAAGGAGAAACAAAGGAGGAGGCAACAATGCTTGATAAGAAATGTACGCATTAACCTGCCCATGTAATTGTAACCCTTCTGTACAGTGTGTTCACAAAAAATTAAAATTAAAATTAAAAAAAAGACCCAGAAAAAAAAGAAATGGACTCATTACCTTGCCCATGTAATTGTAACTTCTCTGTACCGCATTTTCACAATAAAAAAAGAAAGAAAAAAAAGATACTATTTTATGCCTGTCTTTACAGTTCTCTGAGAGTTTTGAGACTTTTTTACGAGGTGAGTTAATGATATGGTAATTGTTCAAATCACTTCCAATAAAGCATAAAAAGCTCTGATAGCTATCTGTCATTGCTCTTTGGTAAGGGAAGCTGAGAATGAATAATTTGAAAACATTAATAGTTTCTCGATGCCATTACTTTGGTCTGATAGCGAGCCTGTTGGCCTTGGCTTTGAACTGCATTTAAGATGTATATGGGTCAACTATTACTCTAAGCACTTATATTTTTTGATAGAAACACCATTAGTATTAGGAACATTGATGAACCTGTTCTTTAGAACAAAATTCTATGATTAAAGAAAGCCAGAAGTGGCACTGTGGCTCAAGTGGTAGAGCGCTAGCCTTGAGCTGAAGAGCTGAGGGACAGCACCCAGGCCCAGAGTTCAGGCCCCACGACCGGACCCAAAAAAAAAAAAAAAAAGAAATACATTTTTGAATACTTCTTGCCTCAAGGAACATTAACAGAAATAGAAGTCATGAGTACAAACTTCTTTAACCACTTTTTTTTCTAGGCAGACAAGAATGTCCAAATAATGTTTTCAAAATCATTTTTTAAAATTTTGCTCAATCCAGGGCTCATGCTCTGGCCCACAGCTTGTGTTCTAACACTTGAGCCATGACTCCAGTCCAGTATTTTTTTTTTTTTTAGTAAATTGAAGATAGAGTCTCTGGGGACTTTTGTCCCTGGGCTGACATTAAACCACAATCCTCAGATCTTAGTCTCCTGAGTAGCTAAATAATTAAGACAAAAGCCACTGGTCCCTAGCTGCAAATCCCATTTAAACTGAAAAACAAAAAGACAATAGAATGATCATAGAAAATACTATGTAGGTCAAGTGATATAATAAAATTACATCATGTATAATTTCCCATATATTTATACTCACTTTATAGTTTGTATAACAGGTTTTGATAGGACCTAGAGATTTATATTTGCAGAAAAATTTAATGCACTTTCTCAGTCCAGAGAAAATCATTCTTAGCACAGCACAAGGACAGTGTTAACATACTACCTGTATATAGTAAGCACTTATCAAACTTCAGTCAATGAGTAAATCAGTGAATGAATGCAGAACTCTAAGGGGAAAGTCTCAGAGCTCCTTCATTCATCTGTATTTATAATACTCTCTGACAGGTATTGTCTTTTTGTTTTATTTATTTATTTATTTTTATTTTTGTGTGGGTTGAAGCTTTAACTCAGGGCCTGGGTACTGTCACAGAGTTTCTTTTGGCCACCATTTGAGCCACAGCTCCACTTCAAGATTTATTTTTTTTTTTGAGTAGTTTATTGGAGATAAGAATCTCATGGACTTTCCTGTCCGAACTGGTTTTGAACTGCCATCCTCAGATCTCAGCCACCTGTGGAGCTAGGATTACAGGTTTGAGCCACCAGTGCCAGGCAGTAAAGTATTGTTATAGCTACTTAGTAACAACAGAATCAGACTAACATAACACTTTACTTTGCATTAATGCTTGTAGGAACAGAATCTCATCCTGATAGGTAAGATAGTTCAAGATGTGGTGAAAGGATGACATAGAACAAAGAGTTGGGGTATTTTCTATGCTTTTCCTTAACACTGAACACTAGACTACCTTCACAGTTCTCAGTCCCTGATGTGATATAATGAAGGGCAGTATGGCTGCTCTAACACTGCATATCCTAGATGACAGTAGCTAACAAGAGCTTCTGACGCATCCTCTCCTCAGAGACCTGGGGTGGGCAAAGCCAGTTTTTGTAGATCGTGTTTAGTGTTGTAATATTTGTTTGTATCTTTGTTTGTTTTCTATCATCACCTGGTTTTAAGTGCTCTGTGGGGAAACCTAGCCTTCTGAATCTGAGCCACAGTATTAGCAGATTAATAATAGATCAAATGAGAACTGTTTTTCTCATCTTTAAAAGTGTGGTGGGGGGAACCCCAACAGTTTAAGCCAAATATCTGAAAATGAATGTCTAAAATACTCTAGGGATAGGGTAGAACTAAGACTTTTCTGAATAGAAATAATCTTTTAGGCTTGGAAAAAATTATAAAGTAAGCCAGACCCAAAGAAACCTAGACTGCATGTTTTCCCTCATTCATAATAACTAGAATATGTCTAGGATATTCTTAGTAGAGGATCATAATGGCTCAATAGCAATATAACATGATGCTTATTGAAATGAACTCCAACTCTCTTTGCTTTCTCTCTGCCAATTGTACCCAACTTTCCCTACCTCTCCCTTTCTCTCTCCCTTTTTCTCTTTTCTCCAACTGTTTGGTTTATGCCCTCAAGAGTGTGATGCAGGCTGGATCCCTGGGACCTCCCTTTTGGTTCCCTCTCAAAGGCTAGCCATTCTAGGTTTGAAATCAGATCTAAAATCAAAAGAAAAGTAACTGCTTAGAAATTTGGCCTTAACAATACTTCCCAAGGCTATCTACAAATTCAACGCAATACCTATCAAAATTCCAATCTCATTCTTCAAGGAAATAGAAGAGGCAATCCAAAAATTCATATGGAACAATAAAAGACCCCGAATAGCAAAAACGCTCCTCAACGGAAGAACACTGCTGGAGGAATATCAATACCAAATTTTAAACTCTACTATAAAGCCATAGTAATCAAAACACCTTGGTATTGGCATAAGAACAGACCTCAGGACCAATGGAATAGAATTGAAAACCCAGAAATGAACCTACAGACCTATAGCCATCTAATCTTCAATAAGGGAGCTAAAACAATAGAATGGAAGAAAAACAGCCTCTTCAGTAAATGGTGCTGGCAAAATTGGTTAACTACATGTAGAAAACTTAAGCTAGATCCTTATATATCACCTGCACCAGAATCAACTCCAAATGGATCAAAGACCTTGAACTCAAAGCAGACACTCTGAAAACATTACAGGATGGAATAGGAGAAACCCTAGGTCTCCTTGGCTCAGGCTGAAACTTTCTGAATAGAGACCCGGAAACACAACAAATCAAAGAAAGGTTGGACAAATGGGATTGCATAAAGTTGCAGAGCTTCTGCAGGGCAAATGACATAGCTAGCAAGATCAATAGAAAGCCCACCGATTGGGAGAAGATCTTTACTAGCCATACAACGGACAAGGGTCTCATATCTAAAATATACTTGGAACTCAAAAAATTAAACTCCCCAACAACAAATCCTCAAAGAAACAACTGCCCAATAAATAAGTGGGCGAAAGACTTAAAGAGAAACGTCTCTGAAGAAGAAAGAAGGATGGCCAATAGACACATGAAGAAATGTTCAACCTCCCTAGCCATAAAAGAAATGCAAATCAAAACAACATTGAGATATCACCTCACCCCAGTTAGAACGGCAAAAATCAAGAACTCTAACAACAACCGATGCTGGAGGAGATGTGGACAGAAAGGAACCTTACTTCATTGTTGGTGGGAATGTAAACTTGTTCAACCACTTTGGAAAGCAGTATGGAGGTTCCTCAAAAGACTTCACATAGAACTCCCCTATGACCCAGCAATCCCACTTTTGGGCATTTACCCAAATGTTTACAAACAAGACCACACTAAAGCTACCAGCACAACTATGTTTATTGCAGCATTATTTACCATAGCTAAGATATGGAACCAACCCAGATGCCCCTCAGTAGATGAATGGATCAAGAAAATGTGGTATATATACACAATGGAATTCTATGCCTCCATCAGAAAGAATGACATTGCCCCATTTGTTAGGAAATGGAAAAACTTGGAAAAAATTATATTAAGTGAAGTAAGCCAGGCCCAAAGAAACATAGGTCCCATGGTTTCCCTTATTTGCATTATCTAGTATATGTATGAGTCAAGCGGAAAAGGTCAGATAATGTGATGTCAGGAAAATGAACCCTTAGATATGTATTTTAATGTTTTTTTTCTTTCATTCATATGTTTCTAACGCATTTATAAGACTATCTCTTTGTTGCTTTGTATGTCCCTCCCCCACAGTATAACCCCTGCTTTCACTATATTTGATGTCAGTATAACTTGTGGAGGAGATGGGGAAAAACCAGTTGTTTAAGGATACAGGTGGACCTGTTGCAACAATGAGAAGTACAAGTTGTCATGTCCAAAAGGAGCTTTACAATGTCGGTGCGGGGGGGGGGGGGGGGGGGGAGGGGGGGAAGGGGGAGGGAAGGAGAAGGATTGGGATTGGGGTGGAGGGGGGAGGCTGGGAAGGGATGTGAAGGGTAAACAAAGGAGGAGGCTGCAATGCTTGGTAAGAAATGTACGCATTATCCTGCCCATTAATTGTAACCCCTCTGTACAGTATGTTCACAAATAAAATAAAATTAAATTAAAAAAAAGAAATTTTGCCTTAATACTAATAGGATGATTGCAATCACTTTTGACCCCGCATTATAGCAAGATTTGGACAATTTCTTCCAAGGCAATGGTAAATGGTCAGTTTCCATATGTTCAGGTTTTCTTTGCCAATCCTCTGTCTTGCTGAGCCATTTCGGACTCACAGCCATCTCTCTTCCTTTCTCTGTCTCTCTTTCTCTTTTGTTCTCTTCCTCTCTCTCCCTCTCCTGTTTGCCTGCCTTGCTTGCTTGCTTGCACTTATACTTTATAAAACTTCAAGTCATACCATCCTGATAATGTGCTTTGCTAACAAAGCTGCCTTTTTTCACAGGCCCTGAAAACTGAGGGCCAACCAGCTAATGTGCTTTATTGGCAAAGATGTCTAAACTTGTTCGGTTGTCAAAATTTTTTGGTTCTGAGTTTTTTGCCTTGTATTTTGTTTGGTGGTATCCATTCTAGCACTGACCATGTGGTTCTAAAATACTGGGCAAAATAATGTCATCTTACTGTTGGAATTCCAAAACAGTCTACAGCCATTATTCATTTTTACATGCTGTAAAACTTATGTGCACAGTGTATTGTGTGTATGTATGTGTGCATGCACACCTACATGTGTGTATGTCTGCGTCTGTGTAAACTTGTTATCTGGCACTGTAATAAAGTTATTTGGCTTAGCAAAATATAAGTTTCTTGAGGACTTAGGAGTTTTCTAATTTCAATCCTCCCCACTATTTAAGGTTTATTTTCTTTTTTTTTGGGGGGGGGGTCCAGTAGTGTGGCCAGAACTCTGGGCCTGGGTGCTGTCCCTCAGCTCTTCAGCTCAAGGCTAGCACTGTACCACTTGAGCCACAGTGCCACTTCTGCCTTTTTTTTTCTCTGCTTATGTGTTGCTGAGGAATCAAACTTGGGGCCTCATGCATGCAAGGCAAGCGCTCTACTGCTGAGCCACCTTCCCAGCCCCTGAAGGTTTATTTTCTTGGTTAAAAAAAAAAAGTTAATTTCTCTGTAACTTAATTTGGTCTCAATGTAAATTTGTATGTGTATCAAGGCCTGAAATGGAACTTTAAAAATTTTTTTTGAGGGAGTGGTTGCTCTTTATTGTGGCTGGAGACCAGGACAAAGAGGAAGTGCCCTCCTTAATTAGGGCAGGATGCCAAAGATTAGAGAACCTGGGATCCCACCTCTCCATGGGGAAGATCCCGTGGAGGACTCTGGAGAGGTGGGAGTCTTTAGATAAAGGAGGCTGGAGAGGGGAGACTGGAGTGTGCTCTAGTGCACCAACTATTCTTTGTGCTTACTGAGTTGAACTTGGCAGTGAGAAACCTCTGAGGAGGAGGTAGAGGTAGGCAGGCAACAGTGATGAAGAAGTTGTAGCTGACTTGCTCATAAAGATTGTATAAGCTCTGTGGGAGAATGCTCCGTGAATGGGATAACCTTAATTTGTTAATGAATGAACATTGAAAAATATTCGGAGCATTAGCAACATGATCACTCCCCAGGAGCT
>NW_027205781.1:0-12571 GCF_024711535.1 Dipodomys merriami
ATTTGTGAATATCTTCAGGTTTTTCTTCTGGCTACATGATGATAACAGTCCTCTTAAGCCAGCTCTCCATTGCCTTTCTCTATAGTCTGTTTCCCAGTTGTTTGTGCCCCTGGGCCTTTGTTAGGCCTTAATTTCCTTCTAGATATACCCAGCTTTCCTTCTCAAGGAATATACTGCACTTGGCCCTTCTTTCTCCAAGCCCGTTTTAATTATAAATTTCATGAGAATATTTACCCAGTTAAGTTCCTGAAGCATATTATTGTTTAATGTTCTGAAGACAGTGACTATTTTATTCATCACAAGAACTTGTGAACTTCCTTCTGCTGTGGGCAGTATAGTAAGGTAGGATTCATTAAGTAGTTCCTGGAAATATGAGTGTCCATTTATGCACGGGCAGGTCAGTGAGATACATGCTTCTATATTCCTCTGATTTTTCTCATCGATCTTAGGGTGTTTGTGTCCTCCCCTGAAAAGTGAGGTTAAGGTGAGCTGCAACCTTACTGGTTGTTAATGGAGATTGAAGAAGATGATACTTGTAGCATATAAGGATTTTGATAAGTATTAGTTAAAATTTTACATAACCTATTTTAGTATCATTCAGTTATCCTTGATATAACTATTATGCTCTTGATCTATCTATCTATCTATATCTATCTATCTATCTATCTATCTATCTATCTATCTATCTATCTATCTATCTATCTATCTATCTATCTATCTATCTATCTATCTATCTATATTTTTTGCCAGTCCCAGGGCTTGAACTCAGGGCCTGGGCACTGCCCCTGAGCTTTTTTTGCTCAAGGCTAGTACTCTGCTACTTGAACCACAGCACCACTTCTGGCCTCTTCTGTTTATGTGGCACTGAGGAATCAAACTCAGGGCTTCACGCATACTAGGCAAGCTTTCTACCACTAAGCCACATTCTCAGCCCTATGCTCTTTATTTTATATAAGAGAAACTGAAGTTTACAGTGGCTAGGTAACTTTTTTAGAGCCAATTTGTCTAACTTTGGGGTCTTTCTATACGGGAGTGACTTTACAATTTTTTGCATGACTCACAGTGAGAACTATGTTTTATCTTCTAACCTCTCACACACATCCATACAGCTATGAAGAAGTGAAAGAAACACACAAAATAATTTTACTACTTACTTGAAATAGAGAACACTATATTTTCAATAGATATTCTCCCCTACTGTCTTACTAGTGAACTGTGTACATATACTTTTTCAATTTTTTTAAGTAATAGGAAATATCAGGGCATGCACTCCAGACAACTGAATAATATATATAGTCATGCTTCCTGAAGCACTGCTGTAAATAGCAGTAATCAGAAACTGTAATAAATGAAAAAAGGAGTTCAAATAATTTAAATCTCCTCCTGTGGGAAAGTGGATAAATAAACTTGTATTTGCTCATGATAATTTACTCATCCATGTACTTTTTCTTGCCTTCTCTTTTCCCCATCCTCCTGCCTACATACCACCTATCTACCTTCCTTCCTTCCTTTCTTTCTTCCTTCCTTCCTTCCTTCCTTTTTTCCTTCCTTCCTTCCTTTCCTTCTTTCTTTCTTCCTTTTCTTTCTTATCTTTTTTCTTTCTTTCTCTCCCTTTTTCTTTCCTTTCTCTTTCTCTTTCCCTTCCTTCCTTCCTTCCTTCCTTCCCTTCCTCCCTTCCTTCCTCCCTTCCTCCCTTCTTTCTGTCGCTTCCTCCTCTTCCTCCTCTTCTTTTATGTCTATACTGGGGCTTGAACTCACAGCCTTGGCATTTTCCCTTAGCCTCAGCTCTTTTTGCTAGTTACATGCAGATAAGAGTCCCATGGACTTTTCTGCCCGGGCTGGCTTAGAACTGCAAACTTCAGATCTCAGTCTCCTGATTAGCTAGGATTACAAGTATGAGCCACCACTTTCATTCTTGTTCTATCAAATATGCACTTTCTTAGCACTTCCTATCTTTTTGCTAATACAAAATAAGTATTTCTTTCTATTTTGATGTTCTAAGACTTTAGTGTTACTGGGGCTTGAACTCTGAGCCTTGGCACTGTCCTTGAGCTCCTTTTGCTCAAGGCTAGTGCTCTACCACTTGAGCCACAGGGCCACTTCCAGATTTTTCTGTGACTAAATGGAGATAACAGTCTTAACGACTTTCCTGCCCTGGCTAGCTTCAAATTACAACCCTCAGATCTCAGCCTCCTGAGTAGTTAATGTTAAGTTTACAGTGCATTTCTAAATTTTAACTTGGTTATCATTTAAGCCTAAGAAATTTTATTATTTCTTTCCCTCCCATTTCTTTGGTTCTATCTTTCTAGTATCTAGATGTTGGATCATCTGTGTACAGCTGTATCTTTTTGTTTTGTATTCTGGTATGTTGCCACCTTCTATTCTTTTAGTACTGTTGTTGGGTGTTTAAATATTAATATTGTTTGCACATTTCTAACTACTATCTTCTTCAGTGTTTTGTTGATTTATGCATGTAAAATTTTCTTAAGTCTTACCATAAATACCAATTGTAGAATTTTTAAATCTCTATGCATTTTTGATTATCTGTAGTTGTACAAAAGGACTTCAATTCACCATATCTATCCATGAGTACAGTGTAACAGTGTACTTGTTCTGTGTCATCCCTTCTCTTGTTCTCCCTCTGGAGCCCTCCCAGCCCCACAGGTTCTTTATTTCCATGTTCACAAATGTGTATTGAATGTTAGCATGTTTACTTGTAAATTTCTCTTTTCTCCTTTGAATTTTCTGTTTTCATCAGGTCATGTTTTCCTCTTGTTTGTCTTGGCTTTTCTTTTCTGATCTCAGACTCCTCACAAATATCTGGTAATTCTTTTCCTTTTTTTCCCTATGTGAGTGAAGAAGTAGTTAGGTTGACTGGAAGCCCAGGACATACGGACAGAGACTGTCATCCTAGGTGTGCAGTTCTAAGATAGTTCTATCTCATGGCTGATCTCATGCTGTTTCTCCATTGCTCTAGAGAACAAATACCCAATTTGGATATGGAGGGTATTCTTTTAAGAAGGCTCTTCTGTGTTCAGCAGAGTCAAATAGTCTGAGCTTCCTTTAGGCCTGTTTTCAGCCTCAAGTGTCCCTCCCTCCCTCCCTCCCTCCCTCCCTCCCTCCCTCCCTTCCTCCCTCCCTCCCTCCCTCCCTCCCTCCCTCCCTCCCTCCCTCCCTCCTTCCCTCCCTCCCTCCCTCCCTCCCTCCCTTCCTCCCTCCCTCCCTCCCTCCCTCCCTCCCTTCCTCCCTTCCTTCCTTCCTCCCTCCCTCCCTTCCTTCCTTCCTTCCTTCCTTCCTTCCTTCCTTCCTTCCTTCCTTCCTTCCTTCCTTCCTTCCTTCCTTCCTTCCTTCCTGTGTATGTGTTTTACCAGCAATTTCTCCACTCACCCCTTCCACTTACTCGGCAGGTGCAGTCTACTCTGAGTGTTTTATGGTTCTCTGTTTTCTTTGCTCACTTTCTTTGAATTATACTCTTGTTGTTGTTGTTTGTTGTTGTTGTTGTTCTTCTTCTTCTCTTCTCTTCTCTTGCACAAAGAGGTTACAAATGTGTAAATCAGGCTTTTATTCTTCTCTTGGTTTCTCTACTTTATTACTCATCTCTAATTTGTCTTATGTTGGATTAACGAAATCTGTCCTTGGAGTATAATATTATGATATCCTGTAAGAAAAGGAAAAAACAACTATATTTCCAATCCTTTCCTAAAAGGATGCACTACAGTCACGTAAACACAGAATTTATAATCCATCACTATGGCTGACAGGAAATGTTTTGAAATATTTTTCTTTTGTATATTGAGCATTTTAAAAAAAATTTGAGCTCTTATTTTGTTTCATTTTATCTAAACAGAGAACGGACATTCTTTGAAGTCTAATCATGATCACTACAGATGAACCCAGTGTTCCAACTTTCCAACAGTCCATAGACTATTAGAAGATTTTTACATTTTGAAGAAGGGGAGAAAATTTAAACAAACAAACAAAAATAATGGTTGAACTATCAAGGACTAACATATACTGTACTTAAAAGAGATGTGTAAATTTGGAGTTCTGCTATAGATTTGAATCCAGCTTAGTTGGGATGTAGAGTTCATTTTCAAATTTATCTGAAGCTTGAAAGTAATATTGATGGTTTCTGGATTTGAGGTCTCATTTCCTAATCATAAAACATTTAAAAAAATTATGACTGTTGCTGTCATGAAACATCCATTAGATGAGCTATAGCTAAGTGAACTCCAAAACTGCAACTTCTGATACATATCCTTAGAAACAGAATGATTCCAACTACAGAATGCAGTGAAAATATTTAGTTTAAATTCTTATGTCCCCAAATTTCCACATTAAATTACTTTATGGAAACTTGAACCTACAATTGGATACATTTGTGTGGCTTTTTTTGTGTCTTGTAGATTTTTTTTGGTATCTAACTTAGATCAATCTAGAAATTTCTGTTTTCAATAGCTGTGAAAATGGCATTACATGATATTTGAAGAAAGCCAGATGTTTTTTGTGCTGGTCCCAGGCCAGTGAAGTTAGAATTCTTATAAGAATAACTCTATATATTCAGGTTAGATTCTGCAGCTCAAAAGAGAGCATCAGCCTCCAGTCCAGCCTTCTTGGGTAATTCCTGCCTAAATCTAATTTGTATCCACTGAGCTATTCAAGAGTTTTGGCAGGCAGGAAAGTGTGTAATGGTATAAAGAAGAGACACTCTTTGACATTTTTACAAATAGTTCATAGTGAGTATTCTTTTACCTCACAAAAGACCACTCACCAGAGCACAATTAGCATATCAACTGTACTCTGCTGCTCACAGTCAAACAAAATCAAATTTATGAACCCAAATAATATTGAACTTTAGCCAGATGCATGAATCACTTATATTAGATTTATTCAATGTTTTATTTGGATGTGGAAAAAAAACCCTCAGAGGAATGTGTTTTTCTCCGTTGACTATTAACAGATGTCATTGGAATGGAAAATCTGAGAGTGGAATTATAAAAAGATTTTAAAAATTCTTACCAGCTGAATGAATGTTTAATATGTCCCCCCAAATTAAATGCATAGAGTGAAATCTTTTTAATTTTTGTTGTTTTTTTTACATAGTTGTACAAAGGATATGCCAGTTAACAAAGCAGTTTATAAATGCAATGCAGCTTGATCAGTGTCACTTCAAATGACTTTTTTTTGGAATAAACATACTTTTAATAGTGTTGTGACCCTTAGCAAAATATATTTTAGTAATATAGGGGTTTGATTTCTTAGTGAAATTTTCCACCTGAATGCATTTGAAGAAATGCATAGTATTTGATTCCAACAATTATTTGCCCATACTGAGGTTTTAGGGAGCATAGATGTAACAAGTCATTTGAAGATCACTTATGAGTTGGACTGTATATTATGGGTAATTTTCTGTGCACTTTTATTTTGTCTTTATGTTGATAAAAACCTAATTCCTTTATTTGGTATTCTTAATTTCTAAGTTCATTTAACATTTTAAGATAATTCTATGCACACATAAATAGTTGAATCCTTTAGGGGAAAAAGTGAACAAGCAAATATTTGAAGGAAATAAGAAATCTCTTGATTTCTGTCAGAAAGTAGGCATATAAAGTATTTGCTGTTCATGTATTATACTGATAGAATAACAAAAAAATTGTATTAATAAATTTTGTTACCAGGCAGTATTTTAATACTTACATAAGTGTACTGCATTATAGTTTTGTATATTTATTCTTTTTGTTTTAATTGCTAATATATTTCACTTAAAAGTTTCAAGCTGCTAAATAAGTTGTATTTTTGTATGGAATGTACTAGCCATGATGAAGAACAGTTGAAATGCCATCATCTCAAACAATAAGCCTGATCTATTAGCTGAATAATTGTCATGTTAGCTTAATCATTAGCTTACTAAGTCACGCTATTAGCTTAAAAAATTGTAAAATTCAAAAGCTAAAATGTATATGTGATATACAAACTGAACACATTTCCTATTTAGTTGTGTTAATTTTTCAATGTGATGTATCCATAGTATTTTTTATTTTGCATTTTTTTCAGCATGTTTCCATTGTATGGATTGACTTTTCTGCCAACAGGTTCTTGTTTTGTAGCTGCTTGGCAGGATTTTTGTTGTGATGTAACCATCAATCCTATAATATATATGATGTACATTTGTCTTGTGTGTTTGTCTTCATTCCATGTGTTCCATAATCTATATTTTATAGGAAGTTGTTTACAAGGAAGAACAGTTTATAAGTCTTGTCATCTCTTTCGCCATCATTGATTTCAACAAATAGGTATTATTAGTGCTGATTTTCATAGTCTCAAGGAGATTCTTGTTACCACCTAAGGAAGGTATGTTCTTAATAGTCACTGTTATTTTAACTTCATGCCATATCTTATGTCCTAAAATAGTTGTTTTGACTATCTTTGGACAAATTACTTCTTTGATTTTATTTTGATGTGTTTTTTTCTACTCGGGGTTTAAAATTTCAGTTGTGGAAATGAAAGATAATATAAAAAAATATAAGGAATTCTTCAGATGATAAGATTTTCCAGTTATAGAAACCCATCTGTATTGAGCTTAGTGCTTTCAGACACAATCACATGAAGTAGTGTTGAACTCTCTTTTTTTTGTTTTGTTTTGTTTTTTCCTTTTTCTTTTTCTTTTTTTGTCAGTCCTGGGGCCTGAACTCCGAGCCTTGGTGCTGTTCCTCAGCTCTTCATCTCAAGGCTATTGCTCTACCACTTGAGCCATAGCACCACTTCCGACTTCATTTTTTTATGTGGTGCTGAGGAATTGAACCCAGGGCCTCATGCATGCAAGGCAAGCACCCTACCACTAAGCCACCTTCTCAGTCCCATGAACTCAGTTTTACTGAAGCAATTGATTACTATGCTTGTTGGTGTTCATAGCGTTACATTTCCTAATTCTGTCTTGTCTTACTTTTTAAGCATTTAAACTGTTACCCTCATGACTTTGAATATATCTCCTTTAGTTCCCAGATAGTCCCCAAATTTGTGATTGACTTCTGTCCCTAATTCTTAACCTTACACACGTGCATTTTGGCAAGCCTGACCTAATGAAGCAAACGATTTTTAATATAATTGAGCATTAAAATATATCTTTTCTTTTAGCCTGAAACATTTGAACATCTTTTTACCAAGCATACAGGATCCTTGACAGTTGGTCCTCTCCTTCTGGAGCCTGAAACCATTTCAGAAGATATCAGTGTCGATACATCATGGAAAAACAAAGAAGAGGTGGTGCCGGCAACTGTGGTCTCACTCTTCCTGACCACTCCAGATCTTGAGAAGGGTTCGAGTTGCACCAGTGACCCGTGCCATAGTGCTAACTTCTCAGAAATGGAGAGCGCAGAGATCACCTGCGAGGATGACAGCCAGAGCCAGCCCTCTGTAAAATATGCAATGCTGCTAAGCAGTTCAAAATCAAGTGAGATGGACGAAGAACCAGGACCTCTACTGAGTTCTGTCAGCAAGAGTTTCTCTAGCAAGAGCTCTCCAGTGAAAGATTCTTTCTCTGATAGCTCCTGGGAGGGAGACACCCAGGCAGTTTTTATATTACCAGATCAGCAACCTGAAATGATTTCATCCCCCATTTCGTTATCAGGATTGGAAGAGCTTTTGGAACTGGAGAGAACCTTCCCTGAAGAAAGTCATAGTGAAAAGTCTGTTTACTATTTAGGGATCACCTCAGTGAAAAAAAGAGAGAATGATGTGTTTCTGACAGAGGAATCAGCAGTACTGTGTCCGTTCCCAGCCCACTGCTTATTCAGTGATATCAGAGTCCTCCGGGACAGTTGTTCACGTTTTGTTGAAAATAATTTCAGCTTGGGAACTTCCGGTAAGGAGAGTTTTGTATCATACATGCCCCAATTTCAAACATGTTCCACTCAGACTCATAAGATAATGGAAAATAAGATGTGTGACCTAACTGTGTAATTTCTGTGAAGACTTCAGGTGTGTGTTACAGGATGTCATAGGAGTATAACATACTCTCTTATAGTTGTGGCTGGGGAGAGAAGAAAGAAAATGATCAGTCTAACTTGAAAATCATTGTTACCAAATGATTCATATCTGCTTTTTCTGTCAGTAATGTAGACATAAGAAAATGTGAGAAACATTTTGTGAGCCTAGCAATGCCTACAAACTCTTTGAGTCTATATTTACAAAGTAGAAATAAGTTGAGTACCATTGTTTGTGAACATTAGACCTGTGTAGAGAACCAACCCTCTGTATTATACTCACATCTAAAAGAAGGCTTCAAACTAATATTTGTGAGCTATGATTGTCTCAAAGATGTGTTTAGTTTACCTTAAGTTGTTTCTATATTGTGTTAATTCACACATCTACATGCACCTACACATTTATACTTAATAGGGATCCTTATGTGTTTTTGAAAGTATGTGATGTTTTTGTATTATGTGCCATCAGATTAGGTGATTTGAAGTAGGTGGTGCTTCATTAAATGTCAGATATAAATACCAAATTTAGCTCTGGGATAAGAGGTTACACTTTTGAGAACTTAACAAATTAGGTAATCATTTCTATACCAAATTCAAGATACATTCCATAGAAAGAAAACAGAATGGCGATATACATACTCTAAATCAGATAATTGCTACAATAATTATATTAGACATTTATATTCTTAGAATGCTACCCAATTCTGCCTGAAGATTAGCCTATTCAGTTGTCCAGAGTCTCAGAGTTAATAGGGCAATACCAGAATTCAGATTTAAACTCACATATTTTTCATGCTACTGAGTATGTTTGTAGCATGCCTTATAATACCACCTATTAATAAAACTGACTTGTAACAATAAGAAGCTAGCAAGGAAAAAATAAATGACTGCATCAAGAATTAAATGCAGCTTGCACAAATTCCCCCTTTGGCTTTAAGACTGACTACAAATTATAGATTTCAGTTTTAGCTATGACAAGACAATTCAGTGGCCATATATTAGGGAGCAAACTAGATTTAGAAACCTGCACTTTAGATATTTAGTGACAAGAAGCTCAAGACTATTCATACCACCAAAAAAAATGGGTTAGTGATTAGGAATATGCTTAGGGTTGCTAAGCATCAACAGATCTGTACTTACACTGACACTGGATTCTGCTGATTTGCTATTACCTAAGTATATCCCTGTATGCAATTTTTATTCCAGTTACAGCTTTATGAATTGAACAGTTCCAAAAATCAAGAAAGATCCCCAATTAAAAGGTTTTCTATATATTTTGTGGTTATTTGCCCTTCAAAAGTTATTATACTTGTCTCACATTGTCATCATTATTAAAATGTCTCAGAATTTCATATACTCAACTCATTGACCCTCTTACCAAGAAAAGGTGTAGGATTTATCACAACTCACTAGTGAGTGTGACAACACAACTTTAGCTCTCTGTAAAGATAAGGGAAGAAGACAGTGCTTTCTTTCACTGAGATTCAGAAAGTTTAGAGGTTCAGGAGCAAATGACTACACACATAGAATTTTGAATTTAGAGCTTAATTGAAGTTCTAGTATAGAAAAGGCAAAGAATTAGGCCTATGGAGTGGGTGATTCAAGCGGCAAAGCATCTTAGATGAGATATAGGATTAAATTTTGTACTACTTTGGTAGTAATTGGAGATTAATTACTGAGCACTGCCACTGAAACAGAGTCTATTGTGGACGAGGACCCAGAGCAACCAGAGAGGGAAACAGATAGATGTTCCAGTCAGTTCAAATGCTGTGGCTGTGTGTACTCTATAGCCATCTCAGGAAGCCAGTACTACTGTAGTGCTTCAGGTCTCAGTTAAAGGAATTTAATGATCACACACAGATCATACTGGTGCAGGTTCAGCACCAAAAATAAGTCAGTCAACAAACAGTAAAGGACTTCTGAAATACTAAGGCACTTTGTTTCAGAATGCGGACTGAATTGGTATAGTCTGGCCTACCCACATAGATTTAGATCTATGCAGTATGTTTGACTTCTGGTTTCCTCTTTTACAGTTGACCTCACAACTATGTCTTACTGGGTCTTCGTGAAAACTATCTGCTCTGTAAAAGTAGATTTTTATAAAGTTTAAGGCAAATTTGTGGTATTTGATAGTTTAGAATAGTCAAATATTCGCCTTCTCTTCTGAGAACTTGCATTAAATATGGTATTTGTGTTATTTATTCATTTATCTATAAAATTCCTTCCTCACTTTTGGTACTGGAGAATGAGCCCATGGCTTTACACATGTCTAACAAGTACTCAGCCCACTGAGTGATCCCTCTATCCTTGGACTTTTTAACTTACGATAAATGTAGAAATTAGGATATTTTAAGACCTAAAATTGCCACACAAGCTACTCTTCAGTTTCTTTTAATCTGAACCTCTTCAAAAGAAACTGAAAAAATTAATCATTGGAGTTTCAAGTTAAAACAGATTGCTTGAAGATTAATCATGTGCCATTAGCAAGAATAGAATGTTTCCTAGCTTCAAACCCCCAAGAGCCAAATTGAGAAAACATAAAGCAGTCCTTACCGAGAGCAAGAGCCATGTGTTGGAGCTCTATGTCCCATTTAAGGATGACGCACATGTTCACAAGAAGTACAAAAATAGGTAGGCTTTGCTGTGCAAACCTATTAAGAAAATAGAAAGATTTGCACAAATTCCCTAAACCAGTGGGAGGTTGTAGACTTAAAATAACGATTAATAACCCTAGTTAGGACATTCTTCTACTTCCTTTTACCCTTTTCCAAATACAACCAAATCATATTTTCAAATATCAAATATGGTCCCATCCTTTAGTAATATTGATAACTATCAGTTGGGTACCAGTGGCCCATGCCTGTAGTCCCAGATCACCAGGAGACTGAGATGTGAGGATTACCATTGGTAGCAGCCCAGGCAGGCAACCTTGAGACTCTTTTTTTTTTTTTTAATCTCCAGTTAACAAACAGGAAGTCAGAAATGACACTGTGGTTCAAGTTGTAGAGTCCTAAGCTTGAGTAGAAAAAGTTAAGAGACAGTGCCTAGGCTCTAAGTTCAAGTCCTATTACTGGTGAGCATGAGTGTGTGTGTGTGTGTGAGAGAGAGAGAGAGAGAGAGAGAGAGAGAGAGAGAGAGAGAGAGAGAGAGAGAGAGAGAGAGAGAGAGAGAGAGAGAGAGAGAGAGAGAGAGAGAGAGAGAGAGAGAAGGAGGGAGGGAGGGAGAGAGAGAGAGAGAGAGGAGAGAGAGAGAAAGACTGAGACTATTGATAGTAACTATCAAATGTTGAAGGAAAATAAGCTTTAGGCTTTTTATTTATTTTTTTAAATTGTGAAAATACTGTACAGAGGGGTTACAATTACATGGGATGGGCAAGATAATGAGTACATTTCTTATCAAGCATTGTAGCCTCCGGCTTTTAAGAGTTGGGCACACAGGTTCCCATATAACACACACTGCAAACATAAAGTTCTGTGCCACCTAGAGGGCAGATTCAGAATGACTTCTTTCTACATTATTTCCTGTAGTCTTAAAAAATTATTTTTTTTCTTTTACTTCACTTCTCTGAGGTTCTTCTGGGAAGTTACCTTAACAAACTTTTCTGAAGTATTCATTATTGAGAACATGCCTTATCAGGTTTCCAAATACAAATTTAAAATTTTCTACTATGATGAAGCTAGGTAGCATTTTGTACATGGAGTTATGAAAAGAATGATGTCATGAAAAAGAAAGCTAGTTGAGTCCATAATTTTGCTCTTGAACCAACTACTTTAAAATAAAGGACTTCTGCACGCATTCTCACTGTCAGAGAGGCAACACAAAGTACCAAGTACATATTAGAACAGATTTAGTTACAGTTACTTGTATGGAAATGAAGTGGTTTCCATGGAGTTTTATATTGAATGAATTATTTTTATATGAAGTTTACCAATATTTATTTTGGAAAGTGGCTGAAGTGTCTATTTTTCAAAATTATCTGTGCTTGAGATATATGACATTAAATTTAGTTTTATGAGGATTTCTGACAGGTTATTTTAAATAACATGTTTGTAAAAAAAAAAAAAAAAAAAGACAAAACACCCAAAACCTTGGAACTGAGAATGAGTGTGGAAGATATTTAATTTTGTAGTGAAACACTTATATTGTGTTTTTGAAACCTGTCATTGAGTGTTTGGCATGCGGCTAATACTCCAGCTTGGTCAGTTGCTATGGTAATAAATGTTATAAATCTAAGTGTCAAGATATGCTTCACTGATTCTCCTATAAAATTTATCTTCTTCCTTCTCCTTTGTGTTCCCAAAGTTATTGAGAAAATAGTGGAGATATGAACAGGTATTTTCATCTTGCTCTTGTTTAGATTCATAAGCAATGTTATAATTTGGAGAAGCCTAAATCCAAACAGAATTATTATGAATTGGTTATTTTATTCATTATATGATACAGAACATATTATTTTATCGAATGTTTTAAAATATATAGAAGCAATTTTTGTGTTCATGTAAGTAGTTAATACATTAAAAAAAAATCATTCTTGCTGGATGCCAGAGGCTCATGCCTGTAATCCTAGCTACTCAGGAGGCTAAGATCTG